>NW_018734946.1:0-37152 GCF_002204515.2 Aedes aegypti | reverse complement strand
AATCCCCACTTTTAGAAATTCGCAAACCGAGTCCTTCTGGGATACTCAACAGAGTCCGTTCAGAATTCTAAACAGTATTCTTCCTAATCTAATCTGATAAGTATAGATTCCATCCATTCTCTGTGGAATTATTTAAACATTGTTGCGAATATAAGGATGCTTATCGAATTCCTTTCAATATTCTGATTAAAATTCTTCCTGGTTGAAAGTTGAAATTTGGCGTGACATAATTTATGAATCATCCGTTTCGTCGACACACAATGTGTGAGCAGAATTGTGACGAAGTAATGATAGATTAATATACGATTTTTCCATAATTATGATTATATTTTTTACATTAATTTAATGAAGAAGACAAGTTTATTGCACGGCTGGTAGGCTGAACTGTGAAAAAACACCGAAAGTGTAAGAAATAATATACATTTATTATTCTAGGTAATTCATAAAATCCTATTCGCAGTTTGAAGCTGCACTATATTCTATCGATCGCGTTCATACCGCTAACGACTCGGATTGAGTTACAATTATCAGAAAGTAATAGTTGAAAATCACAAATAAAGAACTCACGAGATTTGTTATTCATCGTTATCATATTTTATGCAACAATATGGAGTAAAGTCACAAGCCAGAACTTCACAGAGATAAGATTCAGATATCGTCCAACTGCAGTTTTACGTCACCAAATTAGTCGCACCCGATTACCAGGGTAAGGGCCGCGCTATTCCATGGCAAAAGACCCGACATCCATCATCTGAGCGCAGGGCAATTATTCATAATTCACTGCAAAAGTGTCAACAAAACTCATACCTACCTAACTTACTTCATAACTAACTACTTTGCCACCGATCGACCGCCAGGTTTAGCTATGAATCGTTTTACCACCGGCGCTGCTTTTTCAAAAGGTTCTTCGCATCGCCACACAGTGGCGGAAAAGCGGACAAAACCTCGAAAATTTGTTATCAATTTTTTATATTGCAAATATTTTTCTTAGTTTCAACTTCAACTAAGAAAAAACAAAAATCGCAACCGAACAGAAAATTTTTAAAGTTGGGAGATATAGTCACAGTAATTCATCACCAGGATTATAATATTTTAATTTTCTAACATACAATGTTAGAATAATTCAAAGTTATCTGTAAAATCGTACAATTTTGGTTAGTTATCAGAACCAGGCTTGATAGAAACTCCTCTGCGAGGCAAAGAGGAGGCGATTTTGCCGTTTTTTCTGAGGAGAAAAAAATAAACTCAAATTTTTCAACACAGATCCTCAAGCGATTCGAGTGAGAGTGCAGAAAAATGCGAGGATTTTTTCAGACACTCTCTCTCTCTCGTTGCGATGCTCACCCCCACTCACACTTCAAACGAACTCTCGAGTCTGCCGCCCGAACAGACAGTCCTCGGGGAGTTGTGAGAGCACCCTTTTTTGATGGAATTTAACTCGGTTTTTTTTTTGCTGCATCTTCCTCGCTCATTTTTCGTTGCCTCGCTGCTTAGCATTTTTTGGCTCCCTCGCAAAGAGGCACTGGCAGCACGCTGCTCTAGAGTATGTCACCGAACTCTGATGATGTTGAGGAGAATTATCAAGCCTGATCAGAACTCCGAGTCTGAAAGACTTCCTGCTGTAAGAGTTGATGTTCCTCAAGACAGCGCTCTGGGACCGATATTGTGCAATATTTTCACATTTGACTTAGGTACCTGAGTTACTTCAGGTATCTAGTTTTTGTGGATAACACAGGAATCTCCACTAAAGGACGAAGCCTGCATGTCATCTGTACTAGATTGCAAAAAAGTTTGGATATTTGGACTTAACTTATAATGTTCCCACACAAGTCAAAAGCTCTTTATTTGAAACCTTCAACATGTGAGCAGAGAGGGATTACAATAAATTGGTCGGATGAAGTTTAGTTAAGAAGTTAAGAATATCGCAACTTTGTCTTAAAACAACCTTCTGGACAATTTTTGAGATTTTTTCCGACGTTCGCATGGACGTCAGCCCCTGTGCGCCATTTCCCTGGTGTGTGGGATGCCACCTCAGAGACTGCTGAAGATGATTTCGAAAGTGCAAAACTTCTCAACGTTCATGACCGAGCAAGCAAGTGTGCATCGTACCCTACATGTGGCCTGAGAAGAACTAAAAAAGAACGCCACCTCCACATGGAAAATACCTCCAGCATAATGCAGCCGATATGGATTTGCATTCAGATGCAGCGCACTGTCGCCGCTATCATTCTCACCATGTGGTTGATGACAGTAGCAAAACCGTTTGGCTGTGAAAAGTGCGCTATTGATATGTTGAGATGCTTGTGAATTTTAGAAATAGTTGCACAACATGGGGATAAACGGGTGGATTTGAATGACACACCCGTTTTTTTACCGCTTTTGGAGTAACTTAACTCTCTGATAGGTATCTTTTTCCATTATTTATCTGAATGTTGTCAACAATTTTATTATCATCACAAATATACCTCAGACAATTTTCAACAAATAATAGTTAGCTCGTAGTTAATTCGATATTTATTCCGTAACTCTATGTTTTTCCCTGTTTTCCCTAACTCGATGGAATGCGCGTACCCTTCATGTCTAGCATACTTTGATCATTTTTAAATCGATACCTCCCTTACTCGATGTTTCCTAACTGGATGCGATTTGTTTTTAGTTAACCATGTAAGTTTACCTAACATGACATTTTCGTAAAAAGTTCAAATGTTATAACTTTGTACCCTTGAATATCGAGTTAGGAAGAATACAAACATTATAATTCTTTTTTTTTTTTTTTTTTTTTGTTCAGTTTATTATACTGTGTTCATGGCAAGTCAATTTTGAAACTAAATCTGTATCAAAAATGTATTGATGAACGAATTTTCGCCAACAGAATTATTAAAACTGAAGCTTTCTGAATGGTTAAAGTTTTGGAAAAAATATAAAAATATTTGCAGTAGGTACCGTTAAGTCACCAGTCACCGTGTGGTCTCCATTCATCGTGCACTTATACAAATTCCTACAGAATATTCAGACAATTTTCACAAATTATTCTTTTGCCAGCAAAATAGGATAAAACTGATTAAATGAAGTAATTTTTGTCACAAAGCATTTTGAAAAACCTAATTTATGTAGTCAAAATCATGTGAATTCTGTTTGAGAGTAGTGTTTGATCCTTCGACCTTGACGCTTGCTCCTGGGCAGTGCGTCAAGAAAGCCCGAGAAGTCGTCAGTTGTTTTCCCTCTCGGGTCGCGCGCCTATTTTCTCTGAGTGCTTTTATATAGCCGAGCAAACGAGTGAAGCTGAAACTGGATTGTTGCTGCTCAGTCAAGGATGACGGATAAATTGGTGAGCTCGTTTAATGCTACTATTTGTAATCTATAAAATATCTATAATTGCACATTAAATCGTTACAACGGTGGGACGTAAATATGATTTTTCAACAAACCATGAATGGATCGTCACTGTGAGTGTCGACATAAACTCTGATTAATGAATTATTTAACATTTTTTTTTTCAAAACACCCCTTTATTTTTACATTTATTTTTGTAATTAAAAAAACTTTGAATGGTTCGACACTACAAGTGTAGACTTGCGAAAGGTTCACTTTATTCAACAAACTTTGGATGGTTCGCCACAGTAAGTGTCGGCATAAAAATAAGAGTGTCAAGAATGTTATATTTAGGTATTTGTTCAACAAACTTTGAATGGTTCGTCACCTCAAGTGTCGGCATAATTTTCCTCTATATAGAAATTGTTCATATCAAATGAAAATATTAAATTTACATATAAGCATGTTTATATCTCACAAACAATTATTTATCATGGTCTAATCGCTTATCAAAGTGAATCCTGTGACCCAACGATCCTCCCCGTTAACAAACATCCCTCCCAGTAACCTTTGTGGAGATGCAAAGGCAAACACGGTCTCCTAATAGCAAAGGTTACAAACTAACATTCCTTCTCCCAATCCCACCTGACTGCAAGGACGTGGCCGGCGTTGTTATTGACCCTGTATAAATAGAGGCACTGAATTATGCACACTGCAGAAGATTATGGCCAATCCCAGCCGAACTTCTAGTTGATTCTTTGTGTATCTTCTTCACTAACTTCGGTCAATCACGGAATATATATATAGCAACCATTGATATGTGTAGTCAGTCTAAGCTAAGCTAAATCATGTGAATTCTGTTTGATAATGAGATTTTTCAACACTCTAAGTAGAAACGTCAAAAATTCACATTTACCGTTAGAGTATGAAATTTTTTGAAAATTCAACAAGTTTTCACTGTGGATACTATTAATAAGATGTATTTCATCGTATGAGCACACTATGGGCAATCAGTGGCCGAAATCGAAAAAATCACTTGTTCTGATAGGTTTTTTTGTACATCATTCCATAGTAAACACTTCTATTAAGTTATTCCTGGAATATAAGGGCACGATCTTTTATATTTTAATTGATACAGTAGGTCAAAGTTAGAGTTTTAAGAAAAATGAAGAATCCAGTGCGAACACAAGGTACACATTGAATACAATATACTGCATAATCGTAATATTTTATACAGATGTTTATACACTGTCCGAAAGATTATCCAAAAAGCTATCTTAGAAAAATGAAATGAAATAAAAATTCGTACTTTAGGTCGGAAAATGCGGGGAGTGCACTGAAAAAAATATATTTGATTCTATACCGAAACCTTACACATCCCATACTTTTTTGTCCCAAGTTGTCCTAGGCTAAAATATATTTCTAAGAGGTGTTTGAAATGTAAATTAAAGGATCATGAAGAATATAGCTGCACAAAATTGCACTTTTTTATTTAGGGCTTTTTGAATTTTTCCAATGTTTTTCACCATTTTCTATTGAAAACAGCTAAAAATAATTCAGAGAATACCTGAATATATCATTCATAAACCATTAATATCATCATTAACCCCTCTACCGGCAGCTTCATTTTTTACCGCAAAATTCAAATTCAAATCGTTATAACTTTTTGTTTTTTTTTTTAATATTTTCGCACCATTTTTTCACAAGCTTTCAAAAAACTCTTCTAGTTTTAGTATCTGTGTCGATATTGATCATTGGTCATCTGGGTTTGAAGATTTTCCAAAATTCCTTGGGGGACCGACCCGTAACTACAACCTCCTGTTAATTTCTCAGGCTACAGAATTTCAATCGTATTTGGATATTCACTCTTCGAAACAATACATTAATGAGAGTATGATGTGAAAAAATGAAGCAACTTGGTGCAGTCGTCTTTAAGTAATGACCATTTAGGTTTCTGGAACCACGCTGGCCAAATTCTTCTTCTTTCTGACATTACGTCCCCACTAGAAAAGAGCCTGCTTCTCAGCTTAGTGTTCTTTTGAGCACTTCCACAGTTATTAACAGACAGCTTCTTTGCCTAATATTCGCATTCGTATATCGTGTGGCAGGTACGATGATACTCTATGCCCTGGGAAGTCGAGAAAATTTCCAACCCGAAAAGATCCTCGACCGGTGGGATTCGAACCTACGACCCTCAGCTTGGTCTTGCTGAATAGCTGCGCGTTTACCGCTACGGCTATCTGGGCCCCACGCTGGCCAAATAAAGATCTTAAAAACTTTTTAAATCATCATATCGTTATTTTCAGATATTTCCAAGAATACTGAACCGATTTGTATGATTTTTTTTCAGAAAAGCTCCTTATTAATTTGCATTATATAGCCCCCATTTTATTTTTTTGATAAATTTATCAAAAACAAAATTGCCGCCAAAGGCATTTTATATGGAAAATGTCGGTCCCCCAAGGAACATCGGAATATCTTTAAAATCAGATCACCAATAATTGATATCGACACAGATCCTAAAACTAGAAGAATTTTTTGAGAGCTTGTGAAAAAATGGTGCAAAAATATTGAATAACAAAAAAGTTATAACGATTTGAATTTGAATTTTGCGGTAAAAAATGAAGCTGCCGGTAGAGGGGTTAAGTTCTAACATTTATAATGGTTTGCACAACGTAAATCGCATAAATGGCGCATAATTCGCTAGAGGACCTTTTCAAAAGTTAGTCTCGAAAGTTTGTTTTTGAAAATAAAACATCGAATTTGTATCACAAAACTCATAAATACGACATGAGATGGAAAAAATATTTTAGGCCGTCTGAAGTGAGTCTGAAACCACGAATTTCTTAAGATGACATTCGTTTTTACGTTTCTATTGAATCGTTCTGATGATAACAGGCTTGTTTTAGAGTCAATTGATACAAAATGTTCAACAATCATATGCTCTTGAATAAACTAAAGCATATTAGGAAAGTTATTGCCAATAGTATTTTATTTTTTATCCAGAAATAACCCTTCTTTCAAATATTTAATCTTTATTTGAGTTCTGCTATAGAAATACATTTTTGCACTGAAGATTTCGATATATTTAGTACAAATTTACCCTTCTTTCAAATATTCTATTTATTTTTCTAAATATGATATAACTATAATTAAATGCACAAACCGATGATTTAAAATTTAAATAAATTTCACCTTCTTCTATGCATAAGCAGTTCTTTGGAGCTTTATTTATAGATATTTTTTTTTGTTTCCAACTGACAAAAGGGCGGCAATCGATAACATTGATCTGCTCAAGTTATCAGCGAAACGAGAAATCGATGACTGCAGTTACTTCAATGGGTTGTGCTACTTTTCCCCCAATGTAAGTTCCACGAATGTCGTAATCCCGAACGCCAGTTCCCCGAATATCCCATTTCCCCGAAATTTTTTTGGCATTCATAATTGCCGTAGCTTTATGCTTCTCAGGGTGGTGAATGAACTGGTTATTTGGCGATTCTTTAGAGTTTTAATATTCTCAGCATTTTTGCCAACAAGTGTGTAGCCGAGAATTCTTCTTTTGATTGCTTATCGTTCTTTCTCGTTCACCATCCAACCACTTATAGCACCTATTTAAACTGCATAACTTTTCGGGGCAAAAGGGTCATTCGGGAAACCGACATTCGGAGAAACGACATTCGGGGATAAGTACAGTATGGCCCATAAAAAAATGCGAAAATGGTCATATCATGTTTTATGGTAGTTTTTACATAGAAAATGTGAATGAAACATAAATATTAATCATTACTTGTATTGTTTAATCTATTCAGACTCAGTTTTTCGCTTTGGATATGATTTTTATCTGTTGCTTTCACCTTACCAGAGAGGAATTGGAAGGATACCTCTAATTTTATCATGTGGACGTCGAGTTTCAAATTCTGTGGTGATGAGAAGCTTCTAAAACATAACGATGGCGTGGGATTCTTCACAGGCCTTGTCTCCAGCATACGCCCATATCAAATGACAGAATTGGTTCATACCTGAGTAATTGGAAACTTAAACATATTTGCGAAAAAAACGGCTCATTTTGCAGAGCTTTGATTGAACCTTCATATAAGTGTGATAAGCGGCTCCGTTTTGCTCAAAACCTATGAGCTAGTATTGATATAAGTTGTCTCTAACCGATGGAACAAATTTCATCCTCAAAAATCTATTATAGGCCTCTGTATTTATTTTTAATTCAACCTTAACAAAAAAATAAAGGCATATCAAACCTATAAGACGCAAATGCCCTCAAATGTATGACCATGGCAGAATATTTTATTGTGATCATGAAGAACACAATCTCTTAGAACTCCTCCATCCTCTGATACCAAACAAACTTAAATTTTCAACAATAAAGTGTGATTTTTGAAGGTGGAAAGTTTATCACCAAAGTATACGACAATCAGACGCTGTTTCTAGCTTTGGGCGGACAAAACCTTTGAACTTATTTGCATTATAACATTATTTAGGACAGTAAGAATAATATGACAAAAATTGTCCTGGATAGCGAAGTTGTGTCAGAATATACTACATTAGCCAGAAATTACATTCACTATCAAAAACAATGAAAATAACGCTTGTGGATGCTATATTCACGTTCAAACAATTTTCGCATTTTTTTATGGGCCATACTGTAGCACAATCACTTCGATGATGCTGAACACAATTTTTGATGTCTTTTCGTTTTATTATGCCGCAATTATTTTTGGCGTCCAATCTTCTATTGGTTTAATTATAAATTTTGTCTTCTTTTATAAACAGGCTGTTCTTTATATTTAAAATGTTTTAAATTTTATTATTTAGTAAAGCTAAATGTTAATCATTTTTATATTTTGCTGTTTTATCAATTCTTGCAAGACGTGCTGTTTAAATGATAATAACTTTAAAATATGCCAATGTTCAACATATTTTTTTGATCTCCTTTCAAGATATGCTGGAAAAAAATGAATTACAAATTTTCCCTTCTTTCAATAATAGACAGTGTTTTGATGTACACTTCCAAAATTAAAATTCATATTGAATCATTCAAATGTTTTGCCACAAATATTGTCTTCCAAAAATGTGCTGTTCATTTGAGTTATACTGAGAGAAGTTTTCTTTTACCATTAGTCTTAATATTTTCAACGAAAAGCGGTAACAAAATTGACACATGTTTGCGTATCTCAAGGATCAAAATTATGTGTCTCTAGTAGATTTGGGGTTGCTGAATCTGATTCCATTTTCAGAAATGTTCCAGCACGTCACAATTTTTAACTACAGGTCGCCAAAAGTTGCATAAAATACTGGTTTTATTAATGTTTTAAAATTTATAGTAATAATTTATCAAACTTTTTTTGTGATCTAATCCCCAAGCATGCATTAAAGGACTTAAATATTCATTTTACATATCATTTGGTTGAAATTGATCGATTAAATTTGGATTATTAACCCGGATTTTTTCAACATGTTTGCTGTCTCCATACAAAATTCTTCGATTCTCTTATATGGAAAAATACAACACTCCTTTAAAACCACCAGAACTAACTTTTCCGCATCGAACGTATTATAAACTTTGCTGATATGTATTGTTATACACATAAAGTTTGAATTCTATGACAAATTGAGCCAAATAAATTGCCATACAAGTTGGCAAGCTTGCCATGCAAGTTGGCTGAAATAGTCATTTTTTGCAATTTCAACAGCCAGTATTCAAAAAAAAGACGTGCTATGATATTTTTGTGAAAACAACGATGGATTCCGCAAACTCTTTATTGAGTGTATAGCGGTAATTTTTAGTGCCTTGAGACAAAAACGTGTTCCGCAGTGTAATCTGCTCTCGTATAAAGGCTATTTTTGCATTATGCTCAATTATAGATCTTGGGATAAGATTTTGCAAATAAATTTTCCCTTCTTTAACCAAGTAATTTCATCAAGTGTTGCGTCCAAACTGGGACAGAGCTTGATCTGCAGCGAAATATTCTATGAGCGTACCCTTTATGAATAACTGCGAACTTTTTTTTTGCCAATTTACTATTTACAAATATGTATATCGCAACAAGCTCAAAGATACTCTATGTTCTGGGATGCGGAGAACATTATTATTCCGAAAAAATCTTCCACCAGACCAGTTTTATTTAGTTATGCTCTCTAATATCACTACAATTTTTTTTACATTTATAGCTTGCTCTGAACAATCACCACGCTTTTGAGAACCTACGAAAAATGTTTGCTATGGGCTCGGTGATGTTGATCTCGGTAAAAACTTCGAAAATGACGATATCTAAGTGAATCATTATGCCAAACAGCCATTATGCCAAACGACTGTATGTCAAACGGGGTACAATCATACAGAACGACAAAATACATTCAGTAATTTTAGCGTTAAAAATAGTACAATTTTACTACATTTACTTTTGTGATACTTTTTATCACCTAGAAATGGGCAGTAAACCTTAATTTTACTATCAATATAATCATAATATTGAAATTTCTTAACATTTGGAACTTTTTATGAAAATATCGAGTTAGAGAGGTAAACTCACAGGGAAAACTGAAACAGGTAGCATCGCGTAAGGGAACATCGAGTTAGAGAGGTATCGACTTACAGGCAGTGTTGACCAGACTCATTTCCCCGAAATTCGAATTGTGAAGCCATGAACTGTTATAACAGTGCGTTGTATTCCTGAGATGGAGGGGGAGGTGGTTGGGCTTGAGTGTTGCACATGGGATCTGACAGTTTCGATCTCAGTGGGCCGCAATTCAAGTTTCAGTGAAATGATTCGCACTCACTCACTCACTCATTTCATTTCACCGAAACTTGAATTGTGGCTCTCTGGGATCAAAATTGATCAATTTTGTGTGCAGTACTCAAGCTTAACCATCTGCTTTTCTATCTTAGGAGGATAGAGCATGGTTGTAGTAGTTCGTGGCTTCGTAGTTCGGAAAATGTTATTTTCGGGGAAATGAGTCTGAACAACACTGCTTACAGGGTATCAAAGCATGCTAGATTGAAGGGACCGCGTATTCCAGCGAGTTAGGGGAAATATCGAGAAAGGGAGAGTTATCTGAATATGGTTCCTATTACCGTGCATTAGTGTAAAAGGCATAAATTATTCGGTAATATTAGATTTATTGCTATGTCGTGATTGAACCACTTCATATTTAGTTTTTGAGTGAATATGGAATGGTTTGGACAATATAGTCAAATCTATTATAACGATTTTAGTGAAAAAATAACTTAGCCAATTTTTAAACTTTTTATGGTTTTTATTGTAAATGAAGATTTTAATACTCTTAAAAATGAGTGTGAACACTACTAGCAACATAGTTGCTCCATCAAAAACGTTTCTTCAAGATACAAAATAAAATCATGACGAAAACTATACGCACGGTGAATGGTGCACTAGTGTGCACGGTAAATGGTGACATAGAACGGTACGAGGCGACCTTAACATTACACTTTCAAACATAATTTTTGAGTAATTTTTTGTTATGCATCACTAGTTTTAGATTTTTCCCTGAATTATTATATAATTGCACGCTACGTAGTGGTATTCTAGTGCGCTTCAAATTATTTGGAAAAGCTATATAATTTTTTGAAGTGCAATTTTTTTTTAAATGCACGGTGAATGGTAGCTAGACGATACATAACAGTTAGATTATAATCAAGTTTTTTTACACCATGTGCTCGATAGACATATGTTTATCCATTTCGAGTACAGGGCAATTACATTAGCAGCTTGCCACAAGTCTTCTTAATCTAATTACAAGGGAAGGGAAAGACGGGAGGAAATAGGAGTGGGGTCCTTTGAAGAAGGAAAATCGCATAAGCGAATTGAGAGCATGTAGCTCCATACCACAATGGGTTCGAACAGCGCCCTAAAAAGGGCACTGCAAACCGCATGAGCGTAAAGAGAGCCTATAGCTCATTACCACAGCGGGTTAAGAATAACAGAACGTCCTGAAGATTCAGGCTTCTGAATTCCAGTTTCACTTAATAAGTGTTTACCAAGTAATTGGAATCGCATTTAGGCAAAAACTGGACAGTTACATATCAGGTGGTACGAAGTTCCATAATCGCAGTCACAACTATCACACACAAACGAGTCAGCACGCTGAATATTTGCCATGTGATAGCTGAGTCGGCAGTGGCCTGTCAACGCTCTGACCGAGAGATTGCAATTCTGCTTTGAAAGATTTGTAAAATACTTTGCCACCCTTTGAGATGGCTCAGTAATGTAGAATTTTGTTTGACAACACGACTTCAAACTATTCCTATATTGCTTGTGCTGAGTTGCCGCCCAAGAGTTTTACTGAAGCTTCACGCAGCACTTCGAAATTAGAATAGCTGGTTCAGGGCCTATGAAGTCATGCGATGTTCCATCGCGAGCTAGTTCATCAGCCAATTCATTTCCAGCGATGGAAGAATGACCAGGTACCCATACAAGGTTTACAGAGTTGACTGAATTCAGTTCCTCAATTTGAGTTTGACATGCGATAACAAGCTTCGACCTTGAGTTGGCTGAAGCGAGAGCTTTTATAGCAGCCTGGCTATCTGAACAGAAATATATGATTTTACCCATTACGCGCTGTTGAAGTGCTGATTGCACTCCACACATAAGAGCAAATATTTCCGCCTGACAACCGGTGCAGTGTCTACCAAGTGAGTAAAACTGGTTCAGCCTTAGCTCACGAGAATATACACCAGCACCAGCTCTACCTTCAAGAAGGGAGCCATCAGTGTAACATACTATATTGTTTGATATACTTCTTTCCAAATAGCCAGACGTCCACTCTTCCCGTGAAGGGAATTGTGTGGTAAATGTCCTGTAAGGGGCTGTCCATTAATTATGTAAGGGTTTATGGGGGGAGGGGGGGTTTGAGATTTCTTACGCGCCATACAATTTATTTTTAATTTTCATGCAAAAAATCTTACCAGGGGGAGGGGGGGTTGAAAAACCCCGAAATTGTCTTACGTAATTAATGGATCGCCCCTAAGGAAAGTGACAAGCAAGGACAATTTTGTCACAATTCACTAAAAGTGGAAACAACGAAGTGTGTGTAGATCTACGATTCACTGGATTTTTCTCCAGTAGGTCCAGTATCCATAAACGGTAAGAGCAAGAAAGTGCTTCTTGTTTAAGATGTATGTGTAGTGTAGCAACGTCGAAAAGGGCCTCGAGCGCTGCTGTGGGAGTTTTAGAGAACGCACCAGACATCGCCATCAAGCACATCCTTTGGAGATGGCCCAATTTTAATTGGATTGTTCTCAGTTCACCCTTTTGTCACTACACAAGACATCCATATGCCAATATTGGTCGAACAACTTTTGTGTCAATCCATTTGATATACTTGGGTTTGAGGCCTCAAGTTTAACCAAAGGTTCGCCGGCATTGAGCGAAGGCCATGCAAGCTTTTTTGACTCTGAAATCAATGTGAGGTGTCCAAAAAAGTTTGGAATCTAGAACGACTCTGATATACTTTACCTGATCAGTTACATTAATCTCGGTGCCAAAAAGACGTAAGGTCGAATTCCAACGCGGTTTCGTCTTTCCGTAAAAAGAACTTTTATTCGGGTTAACCGAAAGGCCATACTGGCGACACCAACTCTCGACTATCTGAAGAGTACTTTGCATCAGGTCGAATAGCGTGTTATGCACATACCAATTATCAAAGCTAGATAGTCGTCGGCAAATCCATCGGCAAATTGAGTTGCCTCAATAGCGTATCTGCTACGAGATACCACAAAATTGGTGACAAGACCTCCCCTTTGCAGGCATCCGCAAATATCAAAGAAACACCCAAGCAGGATTGCTTCTGAGCGAATGCTTTCTCGATATCGTATACAACTTTGTGTAAAAGAGTCACAGTGGACTTTCCAGACTGGTAAGCATGTTGATTCACATGAAGAGGCATGTTTGCCAAATAAACATCACGGATGTGATGATTAGGGACAATGGAAATTAGCGATTTCTCGGAAGCCGCGAAATCCGCGAAATTTGGCCTTCGCCACGAAATTTCGAAAACCCGCAAAATTTGTTAAATTTAAAGAATTATATTACAATCCCAGTTAATTTAGGATGTTAGCTTATGAAAATGGGTAATTTACTTTTAATTCAAGGTTCCATCAGAAATCTTCTAATCGTTTAGTTTCAAGATGGATGGTTTCTTGATGTGTTTGAAATTTTACATTGGCAATATTTAGATTATAAGTTAAGATAAATGAAAAAAACATGTAATGAAGTTCCGGTAAATTTACACATATGAAATAGTAGTTTACGGAACAAGTTGCAGAATGATGATTTTTACAGCACGAGTCGTAAATTTATCTTACGAGGCTTGCCCGAGTAGGAAAATTACGACGAGTGCTGTAAAAATCGAGTTCTGCAACGAGATACGTACAACATTTTTTGCTATTTCCTAGGAGACCACTTGAGGTATCAGAAATTATATCGGAATGCATTCACCAGTATTTTACAATTTCTGAGAAATGGTTGTGTTATGATTCATTACACAACTCAAACAGTTGCGTAATGAGAAAGCGTTGCGTAATGAATCATTACAGCACTGGTTCAGTTGGGTAATGATTATTCCCGCACTGCATACTTCAGTGCAGGAAAGTAGGCCGTTTCATGACAGATTGGCGTGATGAAAAACAGCCTATTACGATGAGAAATTGCAAAAAACATTTTATGCAATTTCGTAGAATACCACTTGGGTATCAGAAAATATATCGGAATGCATTCACTTTCATTTTGCAATTTTGTTGTGAAATGATTCATTACGCAACTCGAAACAGTTGCATAATGAGAACGCGTTGCCGTAATGAATCAGTACAGCACTGGTTTTAGTTGCGTAATGACTATTGCCGCACTGTATACTTCAGTGTAGAAAAGTAGGCCGTTTCATGACAGATTGGCGTGATGAAAAACAGCTATTACGATGAAAAATGGCAAAAATATTTTAACTGCAGACATGCATTTAAATATTAAATATAATCATATTTATGGAACCGCGACAAAGCCGCGAAATTTTGGTTTTTATCGCCTGGGTCACCCGCGAAATTTCAAAAAAATTGCCCGCGAATTTACATTGTCTCTAGTGATGATCGAGAATGCGTTCTAGACATTTCAGAAGAAAAGAGGTCATTGGTGATAGATTGGCTTTTCCGTCTTGACAAAATTAAAAACTGTTATTTAATTTTGTCCAACGTTTCGGTCCGTTTGGGACCTTCCTCAGGGACTCAATTGTACAGTTCTTTCGTCCAGTGTGGTTCGGTAGAAACTGTAACTGTCTGGTGGATCGATTTTTCCCGCACAACCACAGCCAGTTTAGGATGCTTTTTCGTGGGAAAATCGAACTTTAAAGCTGCGCACCGGAATTTAGTAGTAGGCTTAATCACGAACAGAGTAGTAACTACGAACTGTACGTTCATCAATGCTCATCATATATGGTGAATCTATGAGACATTTAATTTATAGAAAACCTGCATATGGATGGCAAAAACTCCTTCCGTTCAAGGTGTTTCATTGTCCCATTGGGACGTAAATATTTACCTATATCCTTTTATTACGTCCGATGATGAGTGCAGTACCGCGGAAAATTGCATTTCAATGTCGTCTGCTTTTTAAGCCTTCCTTTCTTGTATTTCCTACGTAACTGCATCTGAACGACATTGACTGACAGGTTTCTGTAGAACATCTTGACCTAGGGTTTTCGTTTCATTTCAACACATGCCGAACAAATGGAGTGATTATACGCTGTACTTTGTTGTGCCATTTGTGTATGAAAATGAGCACACTTCGGCTACGACGTCGTTAATTTTACGATGCAACCCTAATTTAATGATGACTTTCCAAATTTAACATACTCATCGAACCAGCAAATCGACGTCTGACGACGGTGTGAAACCCCGCTCATTACAAACATTCTACACTCAATAAAATTCCCAAACAGCCCATCGTTTCCTCGAAAAAGTGTGCCTCGTGGTGCAAAGTATCCCAAGTAATTCTGCACGAGACCACCCACTTTGCCACTCTATCACCAAGTAATTGAGCATTTTTACAAGTCGGTTATAAATCACTTATAATAACCCGACCGTATTCGCTTCCCACGCCCCCACATGATCTCTGACGGCCGAAAAAACTGCCCACTGACCGCTCTTGATCGACGTATGAAATCTACTTGATCGCACCTTACCCACCTCGCCTATCCGTATCCCAAAAGACGTAAGAACCGCCACTCGTGATTATCGTGAATTTCGTGAATTCGCACTCGATCTGAAGTTCACAACAACAGGTGTGTTTGGTGCGGGTTGCCAAAAATTGCGCTCTCATACGATGGGCAAATTTCACGCTTAGAGACTAGTACAGCAAATGCCACCACCGATGGACGAAACGGGACACACACTTGTTTGAATTTTAGTGCATTAATATCTTGGACATTTTTTTTCGCATCCATATGTCAACGCGAAAAGGCGTCATAATGTGCTGAATCGAGGTGTAAAACGGCGGCAGACGAACGATTTTTCCTCACTGGCTGGGTGGGGCGATGACTGATTGGATGCTTTTTGGGCCACTTCGTTCATATTTCTCATCTGACTATCTACCTCTAGACAATGATGGAAATGAGAACGATGCAAATATTGTACGGATCATGCGACCCGCAGTGAATTTCATGTTTCTATCTAATAGATACTGATGAAATGTCAGACGTGGCAAAGATGGGGGTAAATATCAATTCGAATCGGACTAAATGTTGGGCATTTATTTATAAACAGTGAATGATACATCGCGTGATCTGCTATAGCTACCTCCTGCCTGCGAGCGGGACGCAGAAACAGAAAAGTAAACCGAAATACTGGGAATACTAACAAACTACAAGTGGTTTCTCAGTAATGCAAAAATGAGCACCGGTGATTTTTTTCGGGAAATACCAGCGATTAGTCAGTGTTTTTTTCTGACAGAGCAGTGAATATAGTTGTATGGCATTGGCAGTTGTATGGCATCGAATCTTTCAATTTCGAATGTATCTACCCACGGAAAATCCTTTGCCGATATCGTAGCAGGTAATTTGAACTCCTCCCCTATTCGTCGGGGTGTAGTTGATCAGCGGGGAGAAGTTGATCATTCCTGTACCCACATGTATAGACTGTTATAAGAGCCATGACCCGATTTCAATTATCACAATTTTTGAGTTGTGGCATTACCTACTAGCTACTCTTGATTTTCATAAATTCGGTTTGGCATTCAGGGTAATTATTTCATGGAAAAACAGATTTTTTTAAGAAATGTTTGATGAACTGTTGAAGGGTTCTTCTCCAAACAATCGACTATTTCCACGGCTATACAAAGCTACAGTTTTAATAAACTGTTTCATACATTCCAGATATGTTTTGTGTACCCATTTTCGAATTTGTATTGGGGATACAAATTCTTTATTTAGAGAAAAAATGATCTTTTTGCAAGAGGGTTGCTAATTTCAAAGAAAATTGCCTACCTTTAGGCGTTTAATGTGGTGTAATCTGTAATCCACAACTTTCAATTAAAAAATTGACCGATTTATCAATAAGTTGTAAGATTTTTGAGTCTTGATTCAGATTCAGAGACCCCAAATTTAGTGAATAGCATATTTCTTTATTTTAGGAAGCCTATCGCAGTAATTGATCAAGTTCACCCCGGAATCAAAAACACCACTTTTTGATATCTAAAACATGTTTTCGTTATTATGATAATAATTCGTCAAAATTTAGTTTGTATAATTCGTTAAACATTCAACCAGTACAGGTTTTAAAAATATTTAAATGATAATACATGCATCCCGCTAGGAATTACAGCACAGAATCGCTCAAAAATGATCAACTTCCCCCCAGTTTACGGTACTATGAGTACCCATTCTACTTGTTTCAAATCAAATGGAAAAACCCTACCGCCACAGGTAACATCTACTCCGCCTCTTCGTCTACCGGTTCTAACGGTAAATCATCAAACGTACCCACTTCAAGTGATATGTCTGCCTCTGATTTTAATTTTCTAACTGAACGATTGATGCAATGTTCAAAGCCACCACTATGACTGAAGCAGTCCAAGTTGGTGTAAAATGTACAAATCAAATTTTCATGGGATTACGATTTTCTAATGGATCCATTAAATAAGGTGTCCGGCCATTTGGCCGAACGCCTTTTGGCCGAATGCCGTTTGGCCGAACGCCATTTGGCCGAATTCCATTTGGCTGAAGGGGTCGTTTGGCCGAATTACGAACAAAAAATATCAAATTACTACAACACTTATGTGTAAGATTCTTAGGTGTTGCCCAATAATTGATCAGCTAATTAATTGACTTTAATAATGTGGACGTCATGTTTGTCGCTATATAAGTGCTTCAACAGAATGATAAAATTGACCCATTAATTTAGGACGAAGTTGTGAACTCCATTCATTGCATCAAAACTCAAAGCTCATGGTTGTTTCATCTGGGGCTACCAACGGTTATGATAGGGTTCAAGTTTTTTTATGATTTCATTAGAAGTTTTTCCTTCTTTTGAGCATAGGCTATTCTTTCGAGTTATACTGGTTTCGTTATTGTTGGCAATAATTCAGCTTATATGTTAATAGGGAATTTTACCTTCTTCAAATCATCGGCAGTTCTTTGTAGTTATACTAATATAAAAGTTGTCTGCATAACACTTGCTTGAATTTTCATAAGAGTTTTTTCCTTCTTTTGATCATAGGCTGTTCTTTCTGTTTCTGCTCTAATATTAAGATTGCAACGTTTGAACTGAGCTCTGCACCATTGCTTGCGTGAAGCAGTAAACCGATTGACTCGGTGAACAATTACGAGGAAAAAGCTCACAGTTTCTCCTTTGTGAAAAGAAGAAGCCAAAATTTGCGGTTACTAGAATTATGAAATAATTTACTTAATACGATTCGAGGGATCGAAGCAATCCAGTCCTGCAGCAGGACTAATAATTCGTGAACCGTTTATAGTTACTGTCAAAGCTGACTACAAACACAATGCAAAAGCTTCTGCTGGCAGCTATTACCACTAGCAGAGAAGTGAATATTTGCTTACATTAAGGATGTTCTTTTTTCAGCACTGACTGTTTGTTGAACTGACATCAAAGAGCCAATTATGTGTATATCAATGATGATTAACCTTCTTTAAAAATAAGCTGAATAAGTTCTTTGAAATTCAGCTTCGAAGCTCACTTCAATAATAGCATATTACTGTAATTCACTATTATTTCCTATTTCCGCCAAACGGCATTCGGCCAAATGACCCTTTCGGCCAAATGGCATTCGGCCAAACGGCATTCGGCCAAATGGCATTCGGCCAAATGACCCGGAACCGCTCCAAACTGACTTGCAAAAATTGACTCGCAATAAGTCAAAATTGTTTGTCAATGGTGACTTTAATGCCAATCATCGGTCATGGAATAATTCTCAAAGTAATTCCTACGGCAGAATTTTATTTGATGAGTGATCTTCATGATATTTCTCAATTCAATACCCTGATAGCCCTACATGTTTTTCCTCTTCTAGAAATCCATCTACGATTGACTTGGTCTTAACCGACTCTAGTCATCTTTGTAGCCAACTGATTACTCATGCTGATTTTGATTCTGATCATGTCCCTGTTACATTTTAAATATCCCATGAAGCGATTCTCAATCCTATGAGCTCCACTTTCAATTATTTTCGAGCCAACTGGAATATATATGAAACATTTATTGACTCTAATCTTGAT
Organism: Aedes aegypti; assembly: GCF_002204515.2. Taxonomy (NCBI): domain Eukaryota; kingdom Metazoa; phylum Arthropoda; class Insecta; order Diptera; family Culicidae; genus Aedes; species Aedes aegypti. Next base: position 18,093 of record NW_018734946.1, on the reverse strand, counting down.
GTTTACATTTCTTTACTAAGAAACATATTGACAATGTTCTTGAATCTTTAACAAATTCCATTGTTCAACAAATTTGAGATGATCGATGGTCTTAAGCTCTTGATCCGTCTTAATAACGTGAGGTGAAGGCAATTTCAACGCACTCGCGATCCTGCTATGAAAATTATATGGCAGGATTTGCAGAAAGAAATCAAGAAACGTGTACCACAATTAAGAAACAAAAATTTTGATAATAACATTTCTCAATTGGACCCTGGGTCTAAGCCCTTTTGAAAATTATCTAAAATTTAGAAAAAAAACCTCATGAGCCAATTCCGGCTTTGAAAAAGTAAAACAAATTATTACTAACTAATTACGAAAAAGCTCAAAAACTTTCTATGCAGTTTGACATCGCGCACAATTTTAATTTAGGACTTACCGTTTTGGCTCATATTCCAAACAATCAAGGCCACAGACTTTAAATGCATCTGATGAGTATAAATTAGCTGATATCTGTGAATATTTTAATTTCATCGGAAAGTCTAACTGTTACCTGTTGGGTTTGCTGATAAAATTGTTTATTTAAACTTGTTTAGTATTGTGAAACAACATTTTGATTCAAATGCTGAATACTGTGTTTATTATGTCTCATATTCCGAACACCTTGATTGAAATTCCGAACAGCATGAATAAATTATATTCAAATGAATAATTTAGCAAATAAATTCATCTGAGTAAGCTCTACTGGTCTCGAATTAGAGAATCATCACTACTCCCGAGGTATAAAAAAAGATTGGGAGACGTTAAAATTTGATTGCAATTGACTGCCATTTCCTGGTTATTTGATGACATATTTCAGCAAAACATTTCATCAAAATCGCCATACAAAAACCGGGTGTTCGGAATATGAGTCTGTTCGGAACAGAAGAACAAGCTTTTGATCTTCAAACAAATTTTCAGGCAAGCCATGTTGTATGTTGTGCCAATATGAATTAGCTGTTGTCATACCAGGAAGAAAGTCCTGCAGAGGATTCAAAATACAACTTTGAAATTGATTCCAAAGCTTCCTCCCTGGTATAGAACTAATGAGTTACAAAGAATATCCAATGTTGAAACATTTGAACAAATATCGAATAAAATTATTAATTATGTTAAACAAAAATCGTTGCAATCGTCTATTGCCACGATAAATTTATTTATTTATATATTTATATGCGGCATATATATGGGCTTCGTGGCCTTGTGGTTAGCGGCGTCAGTCGTCTAGGCATATTGTGCCACGGGGTGTGGGTTTGATTCCCGCTCCAGTCGGTGGAAACTTTTCACCAAACGAAAAATTCATCGCCGGGCTACTGGGTGTTTCGTGTTGTCCGTTGCCTAATGTTAGTGATCGTTCAGTCTGTGCTGAAGACGGTGTAAATTGTATTTTTTTTAATTGTCTTTTTATATCTAGGTTAAGTTAGTTGCAAACGTTTTTCTTCTTATAAACAGGTAAAATCAACTTATTTGTAAAATTTTAAACTGCTATTGCAAATGTAATCTTATATGTGGTTAAGTGGTTAACAAAATGTTAATAAATGCTTGAAACAGTTTTACCAAATCAGGATGATAGTTTTCTTACACAGAACATGTAGATTTAACAAATTAATGTAATGCTTGGAATGATACTAAAAAGCATTTAATTAAAAAAATCGCATCCTATAGAGTGCTTTCCCAGATCATTTGCCTCCGTTTATCGTCGCAAGCAAGTAGATTTGTAGGAAGTTATCAAACCGGTCTCGTGGACAGGCAGTCGACAATAGACCAAATGATCCTTCAAAAAGTGTTGCGAATATCAAGTTCCTACGCACCACCTATTGATCGAGTGAAAAGCGGCCTATATACCTAGAGCTATGGGAAATTATAGACGAGAACGGTTTTCCCGGTAAACAGTCTAGTCAGATCAAGTCATGGATGGATATTGTACAGTACTGTGTGAAGATATGGGATATGTTATCGGCCTCATTTGGAACACAAATAATAATTTATTGACGAAATCCATCCATGGATGTTATCGGTTTTTAAAGCGCACACTATGAGAAGTTCTGTGCAGTGTTAAAAATTGCACGAATATTATGTATCCGGTAGAAATCAAGACCAACATTTATTTATAATTATTGTTCTCTCGGGCCTCGTGCGTCGCAGCTAATATGTGAATAGTGCGCTGTGTTCATAAAAATCGTAAGTATGCAGCGCCACACCAAAAAAACTGATTTCAAAATCGCGCGAGTTGAGGCGCGTCGCGAGTCTCACTGGCGCGATCCGGTTTTGGTGGCGGTGCGACAATAAAAGATTACAAAAAGCTGTGGGATGTTCGCCGAACCAATATTGAACAGTAGTTGCTAAAAAGCAATATATTCGAGTCAAAACATGGTCCAAACGTGGCATTTGTATGTTCCGCTCAATAACTTCGCCATCTGTTGCAAATAATCATAAATCCATTATTTTCATTCGCAGAGATTGCCTTAATCCTGTGTTGTGAGCGATGTGAATTTTAATTAACTACTTTCAAGCACCACCGACTCCCACTCACAGTATCGCAATGATTCGCTAGCATTATGTGTTATTAAGTCCTTCCGAGCGCTCTAGACGATGATTGTAAAACGTGCCAAAATGAGTGTCTTCTGTTTGCCATTTTCGTTAATAATTTCATGATTAATGAATACTTTGCCAGACGGGTGCTGGCAAGTGGAAAGAAACCTCCAGCAAGATCGTCCTTGATTCCCGATGGTGGCTGATCGCACTGCACACAATCTGGAACGGACACATGTTTCAAATCGTTTCTTTTTTTTTCCGAAACGGTGCTCCGCAGACCGTTATTATCACAAAAAAATATTCTATCATATCTGAGCTCACCAAGGCCTGGCAACCCCGATTTGAGGCTACGCCTTTTTGACCACAAATTCAGACGAAATCGATGATATTCGAACGGTTTTTATTTAGCGTGATTATAAGAATCAAAAATTCGTTCGAAATTTGTACTACGAAAAAAATACCATTGCACATAACGCAAATCAAGGTGTTCGGAATATGAGACAAAATAAGATGCAGTTGAAGTCTCTTTTGGGCTTAAGTTTTCGGGATATATGAGTCAAAACGATATTTAGTGTTAAGCTTAATTTATTTTTGACATGCAGACATGCAACCTATTCATAGTAAAAGACTATGGTGAGCACAGATTTGATGAAGTTTTCATTTTCTAATAGTATCGATCTGGGGAACACCATGCCATCAAGACGAGACGCGTGCAGTTTTCAATTTCGCGGATGTCAGCGCTTAAGACTGTCACAAACATCCTCCCCCTATTTTTGGGACCAAATACCGGTCGTCGTTTGGTTTGTCGTCGCTGAGTTCTTTGTTTTATCGAATATGAACTGATTTATATCGGCACATCGACAACGCAAGAGTGTGGCCTAAATTCTTTTCTCGGATGGGCCGGTAGTCGTTGTCTTCGGATATGAAATACCGACACGGCGCGCCACCAGATGGTGTTCGGATTCGCTTAATATAGCACTATAAAGGTGGGCTGCATGGTACTTTTTTTTGGTGGAGAGATTTATCATTGATTTGCATTTCTTTTGGCGCGCCAGTTTTGTAACGGAAACCACTTTCTTCTGAATTCAATATGAAGATAGTCTACCAACATGTACAATATATCGAGAATATCAATATTGTGTTAAAACAAGAAATTAAAATCCGCAAGTTTCGACAATAGCTTTAATCTAGATTCAATAACTCTAATTCAGTAGATTAAGGCACAGAATTTGTTCGAGAAGTTGCCACAATATTTTTTTTAATGAATTTAAAGAAATGATTGAATTTTCGGATTCGTTGGATAGCAGAGTTGACTTGTAGAATTTGGTGAGCTCGTTCCAATATACTATAAAAATGGGTGTGTATGTGTTTTTGATCCAAAGATAGAAATAGGTTATGTTTAGTCTTAAATTATTGCATATTGGAAGGGTTTTCATTTCTTTTCAGAGAGCGAGGAAATGCGCTTAAGCCAAGGCTGTAGAGTCAGGGCACTAGGGAGAAATACCTGTGTCCCATCCCAAGATAAGGAGAAGCATGAAGTGTGCATTAGCATTCTTAGCAACGTCACTCCCAATGATTTTATCTATCTTCCTGAAATGGAACGGTTGTTCCCGCTTCTTCCATAAAAAATCAAATTCAAATATTTGCGTTTATCATGTTATTCACACGTGGATAATCTTCTCGCCGTATTTTTGTAATTACTTTCAAAACCTACACGGTGGGCCTGGCCTATTTGATATTTGTGTCATATTACTGATATGCTGCAAATATTAATTCTGAAAATACCGGAAGAAATTCCGTGCAATTTTAAATCAAATTATTTTTCATATGAAAGTTGAACTCCTATTCCGCATTAAATTTCATTTAAACATCTATAAAGCCAGTGTTTCATACCGCGTTGGCGACCTGTAGCTCAAAGACGTAACGCGCTCGGACATTTCTGAGAACGGCATTCAGCAACTCCAAATCTACTAAAGACACATAATTTGATTCTAGAGGCAGAAATGTCACTGTTGTTACGTGATATATTTTAGACACATTTGTTTCGCCTTTGTGAAAGCCAAATTGCATGGCAACAAGCAAGTTAGAAGTAAGAACTTTATTTCATCGGTAACTATATCTAGAAAACAGAAAAAGTTGAAAAGAAATAAATACTACACATAGAACAAATGGGCTAAAATTTTCATAACAAATTTGTGTCAAAGTATTTAGGTACCCATAAAAACGTGGTAACTTTGATATTTTTTTGGAAGATAACCTGAATATTTCTGCATCCTGCTTTCAAGATTTTTATTTTATAGGTTTAAAACAAGTACTGGTAATTAGAGTGATGCAAATTTTGAAATGTTGCCTCCCCTATGCTTAAACGACTTATATTATGGTAAATAGCATCCTCTCAAAGTTTGAAATGAATCGGAAGAAATTTGACCATGCACAGTATATTTGAAGTTTATATAGATATTACTATGGAAAACGCCATGCCTTTGTGTTCAGCCCTCTATCTCTTCATCATAATGTTTTATTGAAAAATGAACACAATCTTCTCATGTAAAATACTTTCAGCTACAACTTTGCCGAAGACCACATTTTAATTGTACGTCAGGATAAATTGCTATTCATAATCATAAACTGGGTATGCACACACTTAAATTAGAATGCCGAATTTCGGCTAATTTTATCCGAGATCCGCATAGCCGAGAAGTCGGCAAACAAATTTCCTGAGATATCAGTAAATAAAAGCCGAGTATCAGTAAATCGTGCTTCGTTGCTAAGCAACCGGATAAATCGTTACCGAGATCCGCAAAGCCGAGCTCGTGAAAAAAATCTAAGTGTGCATTTTGCATGCTGAACCAACTGCCCGCCCGGCAGGCAACAGTGGTGCTCCTGGCGGGTAGAATAGATCAAAGTAAACCAGGCTACTATGTTCTACAGCAAAAAAGCAGTGTTGCTCTGAAAGTAATTAAATGATCATCTCAGCATGGTTTAGACTTTGTTATCAATAATGACAAATTATCCTTACGTCCCATCAAAATGTGGTCTTCGGCAATGTTGTAGCTGGGAAGATTTTACATGAGAAGAGTTTTTTTTTTATTTTTAATAGATTATTATTTCGCGCAGTTAAAGGACTGAACACAAAAGCACTGCCTTTTTCATAGTAATTCCCATACAAACTTCAAATGGCGTGTGCACAAACAAATTTCTTCCAAATCACTTCAAATTTTGGGAGAATGATTTATCATAATTGACACCGTTTAAGCATAGGGAAGCAAAAATTTCAAAATTTGCATCAGTTCTACTGGTCATTCGATTACAGTTGAAAGAATGCATAACGATTCATTTTATTAAAACGATAATTTTTCATACTATCGAAAGTCTTTTATCTTGGGTTGGGTTTATTGATGTTGGGGTACCTTAGATAATGGGTTTGTAAATACATGAAAATCGACAACCAAACTAATGTTTGGTATCATTGCAGTTGGAACTTGATTGGAGGATGTCAATGGAGAACGTAGATTGGATTTTGTTCATGAAATAACAAAATTTATAGACAAATTCATCGACATACGTGATTTTAGTTCAAACATGCATGACAAACACCATTATAGGCTTGTAAGGATTAGTGTAATAGTAGTTTACGCAACAAGTTGCAGAATGATGATTTTTACAAGCACGAGTCGTAAATTTATCCTACGAGGCTTGCCGAGTAGGATAATTACGACGAGTGCTGTAGAAAATCCTGTTCTGCAACGAGTAACGTACAACATTTTTTGCAATTTCGTTGAAGACCACTTAAGGATATCAGAAATTATGTCGGTATGCATTCACCATTATTTTAAAATTTCTGAGAAATTGTTGTGTTATGATTCATTACGCAACTGAAAAACAGTTGCGTAATGAGAAAACGTTGCGTAATGAACCATTACAGCACTGGTTTCAGTTAGGTAATGATTATTCCCGCACTGCATACTTCAGTGCAGGAAAGTAGGCCGTTTCATGACAGATTGACGTGATGAAAAACAGCCTATTACGATGAGAAATTGCAAAAAATAATATTCCTGAAGAGATATCGACAGATTCACAATTCGACATTGAAATCAACATAAATTCAAACGTTTTTGGAATATAAAATAGTAAGTCTCGAATAAAACCGAATGAACTACCTCTTGCAGATAGGGCGTTGCAAACCGTTTTGACTCATTTTCCGAACACTAACAGTGACTTCAAATGCATCTGATAGGTATGAATGAGCTGATATTTGTAGAAATTTAAATTTCTTCGTAAATTCTAACTGTCTAAGCTGTTGGGTTTACCAATAACATTGTTTATTTAAGCTTGTTGAGAATTGTTTTAATGTGAAAGTATGGAATTTCAATTTGATTCAAATGCCGAACACTGCAGTGACACCCCCCCCAGGGGCCGAAAAAAATTAGGAAAATCAAGTATATTTTTGAAACTCATCACTACACATCTTATGCAACTTCGCAGCAGTAATTTAGTTCGGTTTCAAATTAGCACTAAAATTTCAGTGATTTTTACAGTTATATTTTCAAAGTTATATCTCTCAGATCTCTGAAGAATTTATTAAAAAAAAGCTCATATGCAACAAAATTTTCTTGCCTTTTCGGAATAGGAAATAGGAAACTTTGTGTGGGAAGTTTGTCAAATATTTACATATATTGGGGACTTTTAGATACTTTCAGTAGTGGCGCTTTTGTATTTTGTACAACATCGATCTATATTCGTACTCAGCAAAAAAAAAAGCAAGTAAAAAGATGTTCACACATATTTGGTTATCTAAATCTTCACAGTGAAAGAAGCTCGTTTTTGACTTTTTAGACTCGATATTCTGGATTGTCGGTTCTTTAACATTAGATAATTATGTTCCCACTGGAAGTTAAGCTTCGCTATGCTGGTTTGCTTCCAACAATTCCGGATGTAACAATAATTGCAATGATTCTATTGCAAAATTTTGCGCTAAAGATGATTCTCATCGTTGAAAACTTTGAAAAATGTCTTTTCAACACATATGGACGAACAAACGGTATCACGTCAATGCATTGTTAAATAACAATGTTATACTATGCGTGTTAAAATAGTGAAATTTGCTTAAATCTTCAAGTCGATTATATTCTATTAAAAAATACATTTTCAAACTCAAGTTTACAACCCCCGCCCACCCCCTCCCCAGAACCAAATTCTGATTGCGCTACTGGAACACTGTGTTCATTCTGTCTCATATTCCGAATACCTTGATTCAAATTCCGAACACCACGAATAAATCGTATTCAAGGGAATAATTTCCCAAATGAATTTATCTGAGATAGTTTTACTGGTCTTAAACTAGATAATCATCACTACTCCAGAGGTATGAAATAGATTGGAAGATGTTAAAATTGAATTGCAATTGATTGCCATTTCTTTGTAATTGATGACATATTTCAGCAAAATATTTCATCAAAATCGCCATACGAAACCGAGTGTTCGGAATATGAGTCTGTTCGGGAATTTGAGACAAAATTGTTCCTCTAGTAGGCGTTTGACAAATGATTATCGCTAAGAGATTTGAGCCCGGATTGATGTTCTATTATAACTGGGCTGTCAAGGATAGCGACGAACTCTTAAAAAAATTCATCAAATAATGATCGTGGAACAGATTGTTTGTAAGGGTTTCACAAATACTAAAATCTCAACGATTTTCAATATTCGAAAGTAAAGCTTTAAATGTTATCGCTTCTAACGAAAATAGCTATGACATGAAGTGTCATGCTAATACTCTTTACTTTTGCATTCGTTTTTGCTAAACTGATAAACAGAAATTATATTATTTCGTATAGTATGTAGTGAGTCCCCTATTATCATAGATACCCATTTTTGCTATAACAGATTTAAAATTGTTTTTTTTTTTGCAATTATGTTGCATATAAGCCTAATTTATCAACGAACATAACAGCCTACTTTTCCTAACAACAAAAACAGTGCTGAAAAGTTTTCAGTCCTCTTTTCGGTGTTGGAAAGTAGCACTTTCAGTTGTTTTGTCATCAACTAAACATTTGCGTCTCTTCATACACCATTTATTAAATTACCCTATCTATTTATATATACCTCAATTAGAGTACCTATCAACAAGAGTGACGTCATATTCCAACTTTAACAGGTCTCCTGTTCGATTGGAACGTGGATTTGTATGGAAATGACAGTTCGCAGTTCCAATTTTGACATTGACGCCACTCTCATTTAAATCCACTCTGACCTCAATGACTATTTTTTGACCATGCTTTTGCATCTGGAACCATTGCACAATGGTCGAACAAAAAAAGTTTGACCAAAACTAGTTTTCTCGCTTTAATCGTTGAAATATGTAATCTGAATATGTTACTTGGCGTTTTTATTGTTTTTGAAGGGATGATTCACATATTACGTAGCTTTGAAAAAATAAAATGTTTTTTTTTTTATTAAAAATGTTATCAAACTGGGCTGAAACACAAATTTTGTTTATATTTGACCGAATTTGATCAAAATGTGTATGAACAGTGGTTAAATATACTTTAAATAAACTTTGTATGAAAAATATTGTCAAAATATATGTAAAATATTGTATTATCCAAAACTTGCATATCAGCAAATTTCTGCTAAAATTTCAAGTTTTAGTTTATTATATATAATTTCATTTAAGGATCATAATAATATAATACATGAAGTATATTTCAAAATGATAAAAAACATAAATACAGATACAGGTCGGACCGGTGACTCGATTATCCGGGATTCGATTATCTGGAATTTTAGACTCGATTATCCGGAATTTGTTTTTTGATGTTCTTATTTTCAATTTTTATGCATAAATCTGAGATAAATTGGTATTGCAATATACAATATAAAAGGTTTTGCAGTTGGGATTTTTTTTATTACCGTACGGGTTTGGGCCGAAGGGTCTCAGATTTTCATGAAACTTTTTCCACAGGCAGGGCTCATGGATATATGAATAAAAAAAAATTGAGAAAAATTCAGGGTCGCCTATTTTTCCGGAAAACTCAGGTGGAAATTTTTTGTTTTCCCTTGACACTACTTACTTTAAAAAATCATAACTCAAGAACGAAGCATCGTAGAAACAAAGTTTTTAGATGAAAATTTAAGCAAATTTTCTCAAAAATTCAAAAAAAATATGAACTGGAAAAAGTTTACCACAAAATTTTCCACCGTTGGGAAAGTTCGTAAAGAAAAGCCGGAAAAACTATGCCCGAACTCGTGGAAAATTTCAAAAAAAATATTTTCGAGAAGGTAATTTTATAAGCCTTAATCACTGAAATTTTTGGAATGCACTTTTTTTTCGTTTTTGAGTTATGGCCAATTTTGTGAAAAATGTCCAGATGTGTCATATAAGACTTTTTCTTTGAAAAATCATAACTCAAGAACGAAACATTGTAGAAACAAAGTTTTTATATGAAAATTTAAGCAAATTTTCTCAGAAAATCCAAAAAAAAATATGAACTGGAAAAAGTTTTCCACAAAATTTTCCACCGTTGGGGAAATTCAAAAAGAAAAGCTGGAAAATCTATGCCCGAACTCGCGGAAATTTTTTAATAAAATATTTTTTAAGAAAGAAACTTTATAAACTTCAATTCTGGTAACTTTAGGATGTACTTTTCTTTAGTTCCTGATCTATGGTCAATTTTGTGAAAAATACAAAGATTTGTTTTTCAAAGAAAAGGCTAATATGGTCATTTTTCACAAAATTGACCATAACTCAGGAACAAAAAAAAGGTACATCCTAAAGTTACTAGAATTGAAGTTTATAAAGTTTCCTTCTCAAAAATATTTTAATAAAAAATTTCCGCGAGTTCGGGCATAGATTTTCCAGCTTTTCTTTATGAATTTTCCCTAACGGTGGAAAATTTTGTGGAAAACTTTTTCCAGTTCATATTTTTTTTGATTTCTGAGAAAATTTGCTTAAATTTTCATATAAAAACTTGTTTCTACAATGTTTCGTTCTTGAGTTATGATTTTTCAAAGAAAAGTCTTATATGACACATCTGGACATTTTTCACAAAATTGGCCATAACTCAAGAACGAAAAAAAAGTGCATTCCAAAAATTTCAGTGATTAAAGCTTATAAAATTACCTTCTCGAAAATATTTTTTTGAAAATTTTCACGAGTTCGGGCATAGTTTTTCCGGCTTTTCTTTACGAATTTTCCCAACGGTGGAAAATTTTATGGAAAACTTTTTCCAGTTCATATTTTTTTTGGATTTTTGAGAAAATTTGCTTAATTTTCATCAAAAACTTTGTTTCTACGATGCTTTCGTTCTTGAGTTATGATTTTTTAAAGTAAGTAGTGTCAAGGGAAAACAAAAAATTTCCACCTGAGTTTTTCCGGGAAAAATAGGCGACCCTGAATTTTTTCTCAATTTTTTTTTTATTCATATATCCATGAGCCCTGCCTGTGGAAAAAGTTTCATGAAAATCTGAGACCCGTCGGCCCAATTTGTACGATAATAAAAAAAAATCCCCAGTTATGAACGTATTTAGAAAAGGAGGATTTGAAAAAGTGTTTTTTGTGTATGCTGAACAAATTTTTTTTTCTTGTACAGACCTCTTCTGTTCCTAGCAATAATTTCTGGCTAGGCCACCGCATCATATGAATAAATCAACTAAAATAGATGATACTTAGGTTCTTTTATCGAAGATTTAAATTTTTTTTCTTAGTGATTCGATTATCCGGAGTGAAAAAAAATGAATACTCCGGATAATCGAGTCCGACCTGTATCTCGAAAACTTTTTGGTAGTTTTGGTCGCCCCCACGATAAAAAGAAACAAGGTATTATATTCCGAAAAATGACATTTGGTAGTGACGTCATTCCTATCGCAATCTCGAACGAGTACAAGAGAAAGCAAAGCCTGCTCTCTTTTACTATCCTTCTAGCCCCATGCTTGGCGATGGAAATAATTCAATAAAATTGCATTCTCATGTAGAGAGATGTAGGAGTATACGATAACCAGGCTCAATTGATGTGCTGCAAATCATGATTGTTACAGAGAGCGATAAGTGAGAGATTTTCTCATTTTTTCAGAATTCAAACCAAAAAAATAAAAATAAAATTCTAGTTAATATAATTAATGATGAATGCACAAAAAAAAATAATAATCAACTTTCATTTATCTAAAAGGACAGTTTCCTCAGGCCTAGACATCCGCAGGATGAGCGCCACTCTCCTAGAAAAGCAATCATAAACTTTAAAAGATATTTTCCACGTGTTCCTTTTCAAACTTCTCTAGCAAGAACCGTAGGCTATATAACAAAGAATTCCTACAGCGGTTTATGCAAGAAAAATTATCAATTTTACATGACATAATGGTATCATGTGTAAGAACTTGATCAATGAAATCGTCAGCTACACCCTGCGTCCGTCGACAGAGTTTTCCAAAAACAGAATTGAAACGAGCCGCACATCAACCTGTCTCATGCAACCAGCTTCCAAGGGTCCGCCATAAATAACCTTCACATTGCAGCCGTCACTCGGAGCGTCATCTCGTTAACATATTCTAATGTGCAACTATCGTTTCACGCTGTGTGGCAGCCACCAGAAGACTACAGGTCTATCCTGATAAAAATATTTTATTAAGATACAATTGAATTTATACCATACTTTCCAACACGTTAACCATAAACCGAAACGTAAATTTAACAGCTCATTTTCAATTTGTTTCATTGATTTGTTATATTTAATTAATTGTAAATGGAATTTTGGCAATTAAAACAGAGTTGTATATCATACCGTTTCAAAAGTTTTTGTAAATGTTTTTAAATGTTTTGATCAAAATGAGCAATGTCGTAAGCCTATAACGCTTAAAATAATGACTTTATTGTTGTACCTATTAATTTCAATACTATAATATTAATAGTTGTTCTATTGTTTTCAGCTATCTTTCTTGAAGTTATTGAGGAATATGCTTTTAAAAAGTGACGTGACTCAAGAATGAAATGTTTTTGTTAATGATAATGATAGAAAAATAATGAAATTCAGTGATACAATAAAACAATTGTGAATTGCTCATGTTCTAGAAGCTCACAATAATGCCATATTGTCAGTGTGTGTACGTTTGTGTGAATTTACTTCTGAAAGAAAATTCTTTTTTCCCTTGTAAGTGTCTCAGCTTACGGGACCGCCATTTGTTTTTAACCCATCAGACAGGAGTATAATTAAATACAAATAGTCATACAATTTTGAACACATTTTTTGTTAGAACAGGTCATTGCTACCGATGGATACCTTGCTACAAAAGATGGTAGGTTATATCATCATCATTATCATTGTCATCATCGTCATCATCACAATTCAAACATTTGTGAATTTAAATCAAAACCATTAAATGCTTGAACCTTTCTGGAACATTCGATATTAAACTAATCATAGACTCCATTGTTTACCATAGGTATATGAATATATTCAACCAAAAAATTAATAGTAATATTTTATTCGGGTAGCAGCATCCTATGCTACACTCTCATCTATCCAGCATATCAAAATGCCGACGAAAAAGAGAAATTCCTCCTACGGAACGGCCCTGATGAAGTTGATGATGATCTGTCAGGGCTATCACCCTGAACTGTGCGCAAAAGGTGGAAGATTTTCACCGTTCGCTGTGTAGTGTGGTATACCTCCCAAATTGACCTTTAGTCGGCTCGATTACCCCACAAGCCGACCGCCAATTTAAACTCATTTCCAAGAAGACGTCCTCCCATTTGGGCCGAACTTTGTGTCTGAGTCTGATCATTAGCGAAAATTATCATAGCCGCGTGATGCGTCTAACACGCTTCTGGCGAATCACAAAAATCGTTTTCTCGCGTAAACTGTCACGCATAAATCATGCAATGTGTGGTTGGATGGTGCTTTTGGTGGTTTATTAAATATTTACTGTGAATTACTATTATAATGCTCTCTCTGTATGATTCGTCATGTTGGCGGAGCTATGTTATTCACGATATTCTGCGCGATGGTAAATTGGCAAATGTCATTTGAACGACGTTTGACGCACGATCTATCATGTATATCTTAGATTTTTTGCAATTCCCATTCATGATTTTATTTTATTGTGTACTATATGGGACTATCAGATGGGGTATGGGCATGATTTTACCATACTACATTTTGAAGACTAGTGCAACATTTGATTTTCACAATTCAAGGCTCAAGTTAGAATCGAACATTTTTCATTTTTCGATGAAAAAGAACGTCCGTATCAAAAATGTAGTTTTTATTCTACTATATTTGTTTTCCTTCTGGAAGAAAACTACTTTTCATGTTTTGGAAAATGCGTGATTCCAAATTGAGCCTTAATTTTTGCACTTATCAAGAGTAGGTTTTGAATTCTAGCGAATTATATCACTATCAATGTGTAGATGACGTAATATTTTTTAGAAGCATCTCTTACCAGTTTTGCACAAATCGCGTTATTTTTTAGCGACTTTGATTTATAAAATTCGTGTTAGGTCAGAAGGTTAGTACAATCAAAATCTTTTATTTTCTTTTTTATTTATCAGTGCCGATACGATTATTGGGGGCCTTCCTTAGCCGAGTGGATAGAGTCCGCGGCTACGAAGCACAGCCATGTTGAAGGTGTCTGGGTTCGATTCCCGGTCGGTCCAGGATATTTTCGTAATGGAAATTTCCTTGACTTCCCTGGGCATAGAGTATAATCGTACTTGTCACACGATATACGAATGCGAAAATGGCAAATTTGGCAAAGAACGCTCTCAGATAATAACTGTGGAAGTGCTCATAAGAACACTAAGCTGAGAAGCAGGCTCTGCCTCGGTAAGGACGTAATGCCAAGAAGAAAAAGAACGATTATTGATCAGACTATCACGTATCTCATTTTCTATTTTAAAATTATTATTATCGTGCTGGCCTGATAGGAACTGATTTTATAAAATCATAATTTTTAATGTAAAAGGTTTTTTGACCAAACACAATTGCCATAGGTAGCTATTCAAAACCTTAAATAAAAACACAAAAAATATAAAAATATTTGTTTGTTTGAAAATATACTCTTGTTCTTATTATTAAAATCGTGCCAATACTTTCTGGGACGATTCTACCCCATAGAATCAAATCACCCCGAATGCCACTACCCCGAATGCACTAAACCTCGTGAATTTCATAACCCCAAATGCGCAAAAGTTGATCAAATTCAAATTAATGTGTTTCTATTGAAAATGCCTTAAAAAAACCTGAAATGCTGCATTTGAAAGTTAAGTGTATATACAATGGTTGCTATTTGAGAGAGAGCAGACAGCTGGCTTAGATTGCAAGCTCCCAAAAGTCAAGGGAACCTGTCACTAACTGTCACTGGAAAACCGCATATTCGAAGGGAAGAGCGTGAAAACCCGTCAAAATTCAAATGAACGTAATTTGAAATTTCTCGACAATTTTCGACGATTTTACATTTAAGAAAATTGATTTCCCAAATATAGTTGTATGTTGCCAAACTGCCAAACTGATTTTGAATATTTATATCCTTTTTTATAGTGAACAAAGAGAAGTGAATATGATTTCTATCTATCTATCTAAGCGCTTGCACAGCCAGTATTGAAAAGCATCCTGGAAATACTAGAAATACCCAGGTAACCATTAAGCCGTAAAAAATTGGCACAACATCGGTTCTATAGTGTTATGAAGAACTTCTCTCGCAGAGCCTATAAACACTATATTCCTCTAAAGTGCTGCATAACAGCCACTTTTGGCCCATATACTGCCTGCCCCTACTTTCAAACAACGCCCGTGCAATAGACGTCAAAACATTTTTCAGTGGGTAGCACCCACCACAGATAAAAAAGCAAAAAAAAAAAAAAGATCTGTTTGTTTTGTTTTTTATCCTATTTCAACCGCTATGAATCAAAAGAGTGTTATTTTGTTTCCTTCTTTCTCGCATCAATTGCTTCATCACGATAGGCCATTACATTTTTTCTGTAGTTTTTAGTTGTTTTTGGTAAGCTCAAACGGTCGGTTCCAGGCTCGAACTAAGTACTCTTAGTTGTGTAGAATATTATGTTGCAGCGCTTTTCCAATTGATCCATCCTCTGGTCTGATTAAATCATCGTCTAAGAAGCGTTCTTAAAGCAGAAAAGTGGACGGACAAGTAAGTAAACTTGAAATCAATATAATTTGCTAATGATTTCTAATGCTTTTGTTTTTCACCGAAGTGTCTGCCAAAAGAACAATCCAGAAAAAAATAAGTGCAGCTGCATTGATGCGAGCCATTCAATCGCAAAATGCTTCGGACGAGGCTACGGATAACTTGCCGGTAGCACCAGAGAAGAAAGATGCTTCATCGCAGACTATCAAAATAAACAAATGCCTTTTGCTGTTGTCTCACGTGAATAACAAAAGTGGATGCGTTGGGCGCGAATCAATATCAGCAGCCTGGAAGATCTTCAAATGAGCAGATCAATCTTTCGAAGATAACTTTCCAACCCGTTAAAAGTTTGGAGGATCGCTGCCGAGATGAATCGTTTGTGAAGGGAATTGTTGCCTCCATTGGAAATATTCACGATCGTCACAGATTATGCAAGTCAAGGAGCAACGGTGAGTTTTCGAATAATCGACTACTTCTTCGCTCGTAATATCCTGCTACAGTGCCCGTGGACAGGTGCTACTCGTTCGTCCGGTAACAAGGAAGCAAAAAGTAAAAAAGTACCCTTCACGAAGTTTGATAGAACGATTGATTTGTTTTATCAAACGGTGCTTTATTCCGACCCATCCTATACGCTAGATGAATGCAAAACTTTTCTGCACCGCTGCTTGAAGAACGCACATCAACGGTTCGCGGAGGTGACCGGAATAAGAAAACCAGTCTCGAGAAAACGGAAGCAATTGACGAACGAAGTCGTTCCACCTGAAGACCGTATGACCGGAGGACAGAGTAAGGATTTCGACAACATTGCAGAGGCAGATACAAGTTACAACGAAGGATCACTGGTAGAAACCAACAGAAATGCATCGTGGCAAGTAGAGTTTCTGGAGGAAGAGGAGAATTTGCCGCCAAAGTGGTTAAAAATTCAAAATTAGCCCCGTGGAATGGAACATTGATTGGTTTTTTTTTTGTTAAACTCTTATTTCAGTGATGAACTTCTAAAAAATAAAACCGAAATGTGAATTCGACGAGAATAAATTGTGGTTGACAGTTTTCTTATTTGACTTTGCTCATTTCTTAGGAAGAGTATGATGTAACGGTACAAAAATAGTTTCTTCGTGAATTTCTATCGCAACCAATTTACAAAAAATGCTGCTGAATGGATAAACCTTACAAAGAACTGAAATCGTTGTTTGTAATTGTTCTATAGATATTAAAAACATCTGAGGGAAATGGTATTTCAACGTGTGCTTCGAATTGTTTCAGTTCTGAACCAACTATACCATCTTCATTCGCGAAGTTCATAGCTACAATTGACTTATCATTTGTAAGGAACCATTTATCTTCGAACTTGTTTTGCTAGCCTGAACCCTTCGTATATTGTGCCAGTACAGAAAGTTATCACCATTTATTCGAGAAAGCTGTTTCAAACTAGGATATGATTGAATGACTGGGCTGTTGTTGTGGGCTGAGTTTTCTCGGAGATTCTGTTAATTTATTTTGTTCAATGGTAAACGTCCAGATCGCACCATATTTTAATTTGAAATAAGAAATTTTCGAACGGGTATTGATGTTAACGAAGATAATGATCCAAATTTTTGATCTCGTCCACAATATGAACAAGGTTGTGAGTGTTACTCGAATTTTAATGAATGCTTCGAAAAGGTTCTCAGCCACGGGTAAATATTTCCTTTAGTGTTCACTTGAGCAAATCGTGACGGCGTTAGAACAAACTGATGAAGTTCTCAAACTGAGTTTTATCAACAACATGTTTGAGAAGTTCAATCCCAATATAATTTAGGAAAGATGCGCATTCCTAAGCCTTTCATTTGTTCTCTTGGAGCCTCTGTTACAGGATACATATTTTACGCGTTGTTCCTTTGAACGTGTTCCAACGGCTGTGCACTTCAAACACCCATGGAATGAATTGAAGTTTACCGTTCCTGTAATTATACATGGATATGAATTCATGGCAAAAGAGTATCGACTTCAATTACCTTTAATGAAGGCTCTTGCGGGTGAGTCACAAATAAAGGCTAGTATTTTAACCGTCAATAGATTGCTGTTGATTAGGATTCCTGATTTTAAAATTGTTTCCGCTTCATCTGCAAACGGCTTCAAAAACATTTTGACAGAAGTAGGTTTGCTTTTGCCATGAAAAATGCCAATAATCATTGGCTTCATGGCTGGTGCTTCGAAAATGTTGAACAAAATTGGCCATACTTGATCAGTACCATTTTTGTAAAGCGGTAATCCGTCAATGTTTATATTAAGAGAAATTTTTCTAGTCTGCTTAAGATCATAGAATTCTTGAACCAGACAATCACCTATAACGAATAGAAAACACACCATTTAAATTTTCTTTCATCTTATTTCAATACAAAAACAATATATCCAATCCTTGATACC
>NW_018734945.1:0-2000 GCF_002204515.2 Aedes aegypti | reverse complement strand
AGGCACATCTGGTTATCAACGACGTCCAATAAACCAGCTAGAGGCAGAAGGAAGCGACTACGATAGTGACCAGTCAATCAACGCAATCAACACTCGAACCAATAACAACTTCGCAAGAGCAAATAGACCATCGATGGAGCAGAATGCAAGACCTACACAGAATGCGACAACACCAGCGAGCTGCTGGAACTGCCAAGGACAAGGTCATACATGGAGACAGTGTACACGGCCAAGAGTTATTTTCTGTTACGGTTGTGGAAACTTGGGCAGAACGATTCGAAGCTGTGAGCGTTGCTCCAGACCCTCGAATGCCCAAAACTCAAGTCAGGGAAACGAGTAAAGGGGGGCGATGGGGGAATTCGTCAAACCCAAAAG
The DNA here is from genome assembly GCF_002204515.2 of Aedes aegypti. Lineage (NCBI taxonomy): Eukaryota > Metazoa > Arthropoda > Insecta > Diptera > Culicidae > Aedes > Aedes aegypti. The sequence goes on along the minus strand of NW_018734945.1, from coordinate 1,625 downwards.
TAATAATTCCCAAACAACAACCAAACTACGACCCATTTTCTCAAATTTACCACATTAAATTTAAGAGGTCAAAATGCCCTCATATTAAAGTCAGGGTTTTCGAGTTCGAACTCGATGCGTTACTGGACTCCGGAGCGGGGATTAGCATCCTAAACTCTCTAGAAGTGGTAGAACGTTATAATCTTAAAATTCAACCAACGGCCATCAAGGTTTCAACAGCTGATGGATCAGTATATAGTTGCTTGGGGTACGTGAATATTCCATTCACGTACAAAAAGTTGACCAAAGTGGTACCTACTCTCGTAGTACCAGAGATTTCAAGGCATTTGATCCTTGGAGTAGACTTTTGGGAATGTTTTGGAATAAAACCTATGATAGATGTGGGTCAGGGGTTTGAAGAAGTTGAGACAGTCGGACAAACCAACAGTTTGCCAACGTGCTTCACCATAGAACCTTCCGGTGAGCCGTTAAGTGCTGACGAATTAGAGGAAGATGAGACACTGGATATTCCAGTATATGAAGGACCGATAAGTTCTGTACCAGACCCAGACGCTATCGAGACCGAGCATGAGTTATCAGAGGAGGAGAGGAAACAGTTGACGGGTGTCATAAGGAATTTCGAACTGACATCGGACGGGAAGCTAGGAAGAACACATCTAATAACCCACGAGATTGTGCTCCAGGAGGGAGCTAAACCGCGTAATCCGCCAATGTATAAGTGTTCTCCCTACGTTCAGCAAGCCATCAATGATGAGGTTGAGAGGTTCAAACGGTTGGATGCAATAGAGGAATGCTATAGTGAGTGGACCAACCCGCTTGTACCGTGCTCAAGAAAAACGGGAAGGTGAGGGTCTGCTTGGACTCACGAAAAATTAACAAGTTAACGGTCAAGGACACCTACCCAATGCGTAATATGCAAGACATATTCCGTCGATTGGGTAAGGCAAAGTTCTTTTCAGTAATTGACTTAAGGACGCCTACTTTCAGATCCCTCTGAAAGAGGAATGTCGAAACTTCACTGCATTCCGGACAACCGAAGGAGTTTTCCGTTTTAAGGTGCTTCCGTTCGGCCTTACGAATGCGCCGTTCACAATGTCACGTCTGATGGACAAAGCCTTGGGGTTCGACCTCGAACCATTCGTCTTTGTGTATCTGGATGACATTGTCATCGCGTCCAATACGTTCAAGGAACACCTTCGGCTATTGCGTATCGTAGCAGAAAGGCTTAAGAAAGCCGGACTCACGATCTCGCTGGAAAAGTCAAGATTCTGCCGGAAACAGGTAATGTACCTCGGCTATCTTCTCAACGAAAATGGAGTGGCAATTGACACGGCTCGAATTCAGCCAATTCTAGATTACGCCCAACCAAAAACTCAAGAAGATTTCGCCGCCTCATGGGATTGGCAGGCTTTTATCAAAGATTTATAAAGAATTATAGTAGAATTACGGCACCAATCACAGATCTCCTCACGAAGGAGAACAAAAAGTTTGTCTGGACTAAAGAAGCGGAAAATTGCATTCCGAGAACTGGAAATCTGTCCTAACTTCAGCCACCGATTCTAGGGAACCCCGATTTCACAAAACCGTTTATCATCGAATCGGACGCTTCAGATCGGGCCATTGGA
>NW_018734944.1:0-72394 GCF_002204515.2 Aedes aegypti | reverse complement strand
CCGTCAGCAAAGATCCAAGGTAGACAAACTCGTCGACCACCTCGAACATTACTCCGTCTATCGTAACACTGCTACCTTCGGAGACGAACCAGCCAACGGCTGAAAGTCTCGATAATAAAGATAATAATAATCAGTAATAACTGCTACCTAGGCGAGCCCTGTCGCGCTCGGCTCCAACCAGCTAGCATGTACTTTGTCTTGGTCGCATTCACCACCAGTCCAACTTTTGCTGCTCGCGGGTGTACAAGTCTGCCACCTTTTCAAATGTTCGGCCGACAATGTTCATATCATCCGCGAAGCAAACAAGTTGACAGGATCTTGTAAAAATCGTAACCCCGGCTGTTGAGCCCGGCTCTCCGCATAACACCTTCCAGCGCAATATTGAACAACAGGCACGAAAAGTCCATCACCTTGTCGTAGTCCCCGGCGGGATCCAAACGAACTGGAGTGTTCGCCTGAAACCTTCACACAATTTTGCACACCTTCCATCGTCGCTCTTATAAGTCTCGTGAGCTTCCCGGGAAAGCTGTTCTCGTCCATGATTTTCCATAGCTATACGCGGTCAATACTATCGTATGCCGCCTTGAAATCGATGAAAAGGTGATGCGTAGGGACCTGGTATCCACGGTACTTTTGGAGGATTTGCCGCACAGTAAAAATCTGGTCCATTGCCGATCGGCGTCAATGAAGCCGGCTTGATAACTTCCCCACGAACTCGCTTACTACAGGTGACAGACGACGGAAGATGATCGGGGGATAATACTTTGTAGGCCGCATTTAGAATGGTGAACGCTCGAAAGTTCTCACGATCTTGCTTAGGCGGCATCCACAAATTACGTAACGCTCGAAGGGGGGGAGGGGGTAGGCTCAAGCGTTACGACTCATACAAATTTTAAAAATTTCCATACAAAAAGCGTTACGGAGGGGGGGGAGGGGGGTCGAAAATTTTAAATTTTAGCGTTACGTAATAAATGGATGCCGCCTTATCGCCTTTTTTGTAGATGGAACATATTACCCCTTCTTTCCACTCCTCCGAGCTGTTCTGTTTCCCAGATTGTGCCTATCAGCCGGTGCAGACAAATGGCCAGCCTTCCCGGGCCCATCCTTAACCAGCAGCTTTATTGTTCTTGAGCTTGTGAATGGCATCCTTAACCTCCCTCAAAGTGGGGGGTTTCCATCCTCCGCAGCACCGACGATGGCATTTCCTCCGTTGCCCCGTCCTTCATTGTCTGTGCTCTCAGTGCCATTCAGGTGCTCGTCGAAGTGCTGCTTTCACCTTTCGATCACCTCACGCTCGTCCGTCAAAATGCTCCCATCCTTATCCTGGCACATCTCGGCTCGCGGCACTAAGCCGTTGCGGGATGCGTTGAGCTTCTGATAGAACTTACGCGTTTCTTGAGACCGGCACAGCTGTTCCATTCTCCTCCACGCGGCATTTTTTCTCCCGAAAGAGGCGAGACTGCTGTTGCCGTTTCCCGTCCATAGCGTTCCACGTTCTGCCGGGTCTCTTGCTGCAGCATTCTCCTCCAAAACCTCCTGGCACTCCTATCTCCTCCTGACAGTAACGTTAAGCCTTGATTACACTACGCGCGTAATGCACGAACGTTCGCTCAAAAATGTTCGTTTAATATTCGCGCGAACTGTTCGTGGTTCTGTAAGTACGAACTGTTCGCTTATATATTACACAGTTCGAACAAACATTATTATTAACAAATGTGTTCCCTCAATTAATCCTTCTTTATTTTTAGGTATGAATTCAAATTCTCCGATGAATGCCTTCAAATGCACTTCCAAAAAGAAATGCAAGAATTTTCAGAATTGCCTTAATGAATGACGCAATAATAATGTCGAGGAAGTCCTTTGGAAATTTCGTTCAGAACTCGGAAATTGCATGGTTTTTATAAATTCCTCCAGGATATCGTCTATTGAACTTGCAGCGATTCCTTCCAAAACCCAGATACAGACTTCGTGCTAAATTTCTCCTGCGTTTTCGTCAAGATTGTTTCCAAAAGGTTTTGCTGTGATTTTACATATTTTATATAAATCAATCCAACAAATCCTCTAGAAATTCGCTCTGTAAATCTTCAAGACATAAACAAAAGTATTTTCCGGTGTTTCAACATTCTTTGTCAGTAACGTCTAGAAGATACCTCACGAATCCATCCTTATATTTTAAGGCCATCGTCTTAAATTGAACGATTGTAGAGATGTATACGGGAATATTTATGTAAATTTCGGAAGTATCCTGTGCATTTCTCAGATACATAAAAGTTTGTAATCTGAAGAAAAGTTACACAAATATATGTTCTAGGTATGCTACATCGCATTCCTTCAGAATTATCTTGGTAGATCTACAAATATTTCAAGAGCTTCCTCCAGTGCTCTTATATTTCTCAAAATATCCTAGAGCACACTACCCGGCTTTTAACCAAAAATATCCACTTTTTTAGAATATGACTTTTTTGAGGACTCGGTTTGGAATGGAATTGAATTTCCAAAATTGAATTCAATATGAGTTAATTTCTTCTTTAATGTATTTAAAAACTAATGGAGCATTGCTGATCCAGATTATTTGAGGAATTAAAAAAAATTCAGACAGGATCAGACAGGATCCGGCATTAATTTTAAGATTTACAAAAGCAGATATTTTTTTCTCATTTGAAATCGATTACATTTTCATTAAAAAGTGTTCACTATATATTATTCTCTTCAATTGGGAGCAGAAAAACTTCTTCTGAACAATCTGAAGTTTCGATCATTACGGTGACGGATTCTTCAACGTTAAAATATTACGAAGTTAATCAAGAAAACTTTCTTAGAGAACTTTCGCGAAAATTTGGCAACAAATATTTCCACGGAAAAATCTTCAAGTGTTTCCTGAAAGCCAATATAAGTTCTTCATTTCATAAATATTTACTGCAATTCCTTAATCATTGTTTCTTTTCATTCCTTAAAGGTTTTTAATATCTTCCCGAGATTCCTCAAATATTTCCTTGGACCCATAAGCGATGAATTTTCATGAGATTCCATCAAGAATTTCTTCATGAATTATTTAAATTTATAGTTTTAGTGAATTTATAATTAATTGCTCTATAAAATTTCCACCTTGTGTTTTTTTTTCAAAAATGTTATGACATGTATTTCAGAGAATTTTACAGGCCAGGTGTTCTCACACCAGGATTAGCTCTAGAATAAAGGTTTGCTGATAAATTTTATTAATTTAAGCTATGAAGCAGGATTTTTCTCACCTCGTACGTAGCTTCCAAACGAAATCGAGGTTGGAGGGGTTATGCTCTGGAAGAATTCTAGAAAGGACCCATAACGAGTTTCTACAGTTATACTTGTAGCCATTTATTGAAAAAACAGGGAAAAATTCTGGTAGAACTCCTGAAATCACTCTTGGATGAATAACTAAAATAATTGATGAAAAATCCCTGGTGTGATTCATTCTGAGATTCCTGAAGCATTGAGAACCTTCAAATTATCTACCATATTATGTTTTTTTTTTTTATTATTTTGAGTTAATTACTGGTAGAAACCAAGAGAGAATTTCTAAATGGTTTTCTGAAGGAATGCTTGAACTAATCCTAGAGGAATTCTTGAAAGAAAATTGGGAAAGATTCCTTTCAAATCTTCGAACTGATTTAAGAAGGAAAGTATTTTTAAAACATCCTGCGATAAGTTCTTTGGAAAATTCATGTTTTAATTTTCATAATGAAGTCATCCTATATTCACAAAGATACTTTCTAAAACTTTACTGTTTTATGGATTCTTCAGATGCTCATCAAATTTTACATCGCCCTTTAATTCCTGCAGGGATTTTTTTTTTTCAAAAACTCTCTTAGATCCCTTCAAATGTTTTTCGAGAAATTTATTAGGGACATTCGCAAAACAAAAATTCCCGAGATTTCATTTCCAAGTAGATACCCGGCTAACGTTATACTGCCACCCAGTAGGTCGTTTCATTATTCAAAATTTTCTTCAAATCTTTAAAATATCTATTATTCCTGGGATTCCTCTAAATAATTTTTCAATGAATTTTTCCAAACAATAATGTAGGAATTTCTTTAGGAAGAACATTCAATCACAACCGTTTATTCTAAACCAATAGAGCTCCATTCCATTACTCCAAGAATTTCTCTAAATAGTTCTTCCAGAGACTTCTCCGGTGATTCCTCCAGCTGTTGTTGTTGTTTGATGAGGGGGACTTTAACCCGAATGTCATTCGTCCCTTGGTTCCTCCAATAATATTTCCAGAGATGTTTCCTGGTATTTCTCCATAAATTTGGCAATTCGTCCATCGAATGTGATTTCCCCGAATTTAAAATTAGCTTGTCATGACTATATTGATGACATTTCCCCATATATTGGAATTCGGAGTAATGTCATTCTCGGGATTTTCGAGTTCGGGGTAATGGCGTTCGGGTCAATGACATTCGGGGTAATGGGATTCGGAATAATGGGGGTAGAATCGACTGAGCATACTCCAGGGATTTCTCTAAAGATGATTCCGAGGATTAAATTTCTCGAAAAACATTTGAAGGGATCTAGGAGAGTTTTTGAAAAAAAAAAATCCCTGCAGGAATTAAAGGGCGATGTTAAATTTGATGAGCATCTGAAGAATCCATAAAACAGTAAAGTTTTAGAAAGTATCTTTGTGAATATAGGATGACTTTATTATTATTTCCACGTGAAAATTAAAACATGAATTTTTCAAAGAACTTTTCGCAGGATGTTTTAAAAATACTTTCCTTCTTAAATCAGTTCGAAGATTTTAAAGGAATCTTTCCCAATTTTCTTTTAAGAATTCCTCTAGGATTAGTTCAGGCATTCCTTCAGGAAACCATTTAGAAATTCTCTCTTGGATTCTACCAGTAATTAACTCAAAATTAAAAAAAAAAAACAAAATATGGTAGATAACTTGAAGGTTCTCAATGCTTCAGGAATCTCAATTTACTCGGGTAATCCTTCTTAGCAATTTCTTAGGGAATTCCCCCAGAGAAAGGGATTCCTCCATAAAGTCCTACAGATAAACTTCTAGGGAATGTGTAAAAATCCTTTGAGTAATTCCTGTAGCGATTTTGCTGTGACTATCTTAAGAAGGATTGCTGGTGAAAATTCTCAATAATTTTTAAATTTTTATGGGTCGGAATCATTGGTCAGACCTCCCCCCCCCCTCAAATGTCAACGTGGTTAATGGACGACCCCTATAGAGATTTATACAAGTAAATCTTCAAGGAGACCTTCAGTAATTTTACAAGAAATTTTTCGGAGATTTTACTAGAAATTTCCTCATGGATTCTTTTGCCAAATCATACATTAATTCCTCCTACAATATAAAAAAAAAACAAATTTATTATTACACCATTTATTTAAAAGTATTCCATTGAACAGTACGCTGATTTATTATCCTACTAGAATTGTTTTCTTATTACCCAAAAATATCTCCGAAATGATTCCTAGAGGAACTTCAAGAGTACTACCTGGGGAAAACCCTGCAAATAACCTTGGGGAGATTTCTGGAGTAATGTCTATAGTAATACTAGAAGAAGTTGCTCTGGCGTAATCCTTGTAGGATTTCCTGAAGAAACCCAGAAAGATTTTTCTGGAGGAATATTTGGAGCAATCTCCGCAAGATGCCTGGAGAAATCTCTGAGGGATCATCATGAGAAAGCGCTTGAAAAATTCCCGGAAGAATCCATGGAGGAATCCTTGTACTGGAGAAATTCTTGGAAAAAAAACTTATGGAAGAATCTCATTAAAAATATTATAATCTATGGAGGCATTTCTGCAGGAACTCCTTAAGAATCTCCTTGTGTAATCTCTAGCGGAATCCCTGAAAATATATTTCTGGAGGGATCTTTTGAATAATCCCTGGTGAAATCCGTGATAAAGCTTCTGGTATAATTCAAAGAGGAATTGCTAAAGGTACTCCTGGAGCTCTATCTGAGCAGGTCTGAAAAAAATGAAGGTTATTAAATGTTCTTTCTAGAAGAATCTCTGGCAAAATTCCTAGTAGAATCCCTGGGAAATCGCTGTAGGAATCACTGTAGATATGATCTTGGGGGAATTTCTGTAACATCCCTGGAGAAATCTTCGAAAGAAATCCAGTAGAAATCTCTCGAAGAAACTCTGCAGAACTTTTTTTCATTATCAATTTGAGTAAAGGCTCCCCTACGGCGACAGCGTCAAACAATCGTCGCGATTTCGCTGATGTTTCGCTGCATTCACTGTTTGATGAGCGCGTCTAAGCCACAGCGACTCGATTTCACAGCGATACGCGTCGTGTCAGTTAAGATGGTTCCATAGAAGAGTGCTTGCAGCGACACAACAACGAAATCGCGACGATTTTTTGTCGCTGTCGCCGTAAAAAGTCGCGTAGGTTTGGGGGAGCCTTAATTTGTTTTCCTTTTGTATCAAACAATATTCTATGGTTGCTATGTAACCAGGGGACTGACACAGCTGTCATCTTGCATACATTTCGGCTCTTCCTCACATCGTTTTGGTACTTCGCGTTTTGGTACCGTAAACTGGGGGGAAGTTGATCATTTTTGAGTGATTCTGTGCTATAATTCCTAGCGGGATGCATGTATTATCAGTTAAATATTTTTAAAACCTGTACTGGTTGAATGTTTAACGAATTATACAAAAGAAATTTTGACGAATTATTATCATAATAACGAAAACATTTTTTAGATATCAAAAAGTGGTGTTTTTGATTCCGGGGTGAAGTTGATCAATTACTGCGATAGGTTTCCTAAAATACTGAATCTGAATCAAGACTCAAAAATCTTACAATTTATTGATAAATCGGTTAATTTTTTAATTGAAAGTTGTGGATGACAGATTACACCACATTAAACGCCTAAAGGTAGGCAATTTTCTTTGAAATCAGCAACCCTCTTGCAAAAAGATCATTTTTTCTCTAAAAAAAGAATTTGTATCCTCAATACAAATTCGAAACTGGGTACACAAAACATATCTGGAATGTATGAAACAGTTTATTAAAACTGTAGCTTTGTATAGCCGTGGAAATAGTCGATTGTTTGGAGAAGAACCCTTCAACAGTTCATCGAACATTTCTTAAAAAATCTGTTTTTCCATGAAATAATTACCCTGAATGCCAAACCGAATTTATGAAAATCAAGAGTAGCTATCAGGTAATGCCACAACTCAAAAATTTTGATAATTGAAATCGGGTCATGGCTCTTATAACAGTCTATACATGTGGGTACAGGAATGATCAACTTCTCCCCGCTGATCAACTACACCCCGAATTACGGTACCCACTTTCTGGTCGGTTTGCCCTAACCTTGCTCCTTATTTTCGAGTATACGGCTCATACGCTGCTAGTGCTAGATTATGGCAATTAAACATTTCGCATTGAATCGTCGTGTTTTATGACGCTTTTTATTTGTTCATCATTTTGTTTAATGTTTTACGCATCAGCGAGGTATCATTGATGTATCCTACCCATAAAAACATATGTTTCGTCCCTCCCAAAATAATCAAAACAAGGGCACTGGACGCCATGTTGAATTGATGTTGGGTTGGTGTATATTGGCTCATGCCACCCCCTTGTATGTAACGCAAGTTCGACGAACCAACATGTTAAGCTTTGATTACACAGTGCGTGCAGTGCACGAACATTTGTGCAAGTTGCACGAATGTTTGCTCGAACTGTGTAATATGTGCACAAACTACCAGCAAACATTTTATAGGATCATATTCGTGCATTCAAATATGTAGGTAGCAACCGTTGAATGTTGTGTAGAACAACAGTTCTACAGTTCAACAGTTCTGTGGTCAGATTGATAATGTAAACATTGGTGTCGGAAAATAATCTCCAGAGTCTCGTCGAGAGATCTCCAGGGTTTTTTTTTTCGAAGTTCTCCCCAGGAATGTTACAGAAATTACTCCAAGATTATTTCTATAGTGATCCATTCGATTTTACAGGGAGTCCACTAGGAATTTCGCCACAGATTCCTCTAAGAAGAACTTAGAAAACTTAGAAAACTTAACTTAAACTTAGAAATCACAACCAGATGTTTCCAGACCGGCTCAGATAGGGCTCCAGGAGTACCTTTAGCCATTCCTGCCAGAAGTTCCTTTACGGATTTCGCTAAAGATTATTCCAAAGATTCCTCCAGAGAAATCTCTACATGATTACACAAGGAGTAATTTAAGCAGTTCCTGCATAAATGCCTCCAGTGATTCCTTCAAGGATTAATCCGGTAATATTTCTAATGAGATTCATCCAGAAGTTTTTTCAAGAATTCCTCCAGCAGCTGGTAAAGGGATTCCTTCATGCTTCCAAGGATTTTTCAAGCGATATCACATGATGTTTCCTCGGAGATTTCCTCAGGAATTCTTCCGTAGACTGCTCCAATGATTCTTCTGAAAAATCTCTACAGGGATTATTGCAGAATTGATTTTTTTCAGAAATTCCTTGTAGGACTAGGACTAGAACAACTGTTCTAGAATTATTAAAGAGATTACTCCAGAAATCTCTCCACAAATTCCTCCAAGGATATTTGCAGGGTTTTCCCCAGGTAGTACTCTTGAAATTCCTCCAGAAATCATTCCTGAGTTATTTTTTCATATGGATTCCTCCAGAGATTATACAAGTAGTTACTTCACGAATTCCTCAAGAGTTTATTCTATGAATTTTCCCAAAGGAATCTCAACTAAATCGCTACATCAATTGTTTTTTTTTTTTCGGGGGTTCCTCCAAGAATTCCTTTAGACAAATCTTCCCATAAATTCATCCAGTAATTACTCCAGAAACATCTCAAGAATTCTACCAAGGATTCCTCCAAGATTTTTTCTAGACACTCCTTTCCTAAAGATTATATTGGAGAGATATCTTGATGAATTCCTGGAGGAATACCTGAATGGACTCCTAGGGTAATCCCTAGAGTAACCTTTATAAAAAAAAATGTAAAATTCCTGTAGGATTTCTTGGAGCAGTCCCTACAAAAATCCCTAGAGGACAATTCCTGGAGAAATATCTGGTTAAATATCTGAAAGAAGCACTGTATAAATTCTTACCGGAGTCTTAGAAGAATATCCGGAGAAATCTCTAGAAGAATTCCTGAAAAAAACTTTGGAACTATTTATGGAAGAACCCGTGAAAAGAGTATTTTGTAATCTACTAAGAATTTTCTGAAGAAAATGCTGGATAAATATCAGAAGGAATCCTTGTAGAGATTTTCTCAGAGGAGCCTCTAAAAAAATTCTGTAGGAATTTCGGAAGGATTACATAGATAACATGTTGAGGGAATCCATATTCCGAGAAAACCCTGGGAAATGTCTTCATTAAAGTGACTGTACTAGAGGATTCCCTAGAGAAATTGATGGAATAATCTTTGAAGAAATGGACAAATTTCTAGAGAAACACCTGTAAAGATCGCTTAAAGAAGCCTTGTCTCAGGAAGAATTTGGAGAGAAATCGTTAATGAAATTGCTGTAGGTGTATCTACTGAAATTTCTGGAGTAGTGGAATGGAGTTCTATCGGAACTGATTTTAAAAATTAAAAAAAAAAATACGGTTATGATCGATAGTGCTAGGGGTCCATTTTGTGATTTAGCTGACTTCAGTCGAGTCATTTCAATCGACGCGACCAATTAATTTATATATTCATGTGTGCTGTATGCATTCGTATATTGCCGCTGTAGACAAAAATTCCTACAGATATAACTTGAGAAATCCCTGAGAAATTTAAAAATAAATCCTTAGTAAAATTCTTGAGAGAATCCCTGGAGTAATTTATGAAACTTGGATTTTTTTTAAGTTTTCCTACTATTTTGTACAATAATATGCGGGGCATTATTAGTTATTACTTGAGGAAGAAAAAATAACTCGCAATAACTTATGCATACCATATTTTGGCATTTTGGTAATTGGTAAAAATGCTTAAAACAATTAAAAATACTCCTTTTGGTATTCGATAGCTATTGAGGACTGCTGGAGTTATTGAACTACTATTGAAAAATTTCAATTTTATATGAAAATCCATCACGTATTATTTAGGTATTACAATACCTGATCTAATTATCAGCTTGGTATTTGTAGAACATGCAGAAGGTAATATTTGAGGTATTTTACTTCTTATGCAGGGCTCATTCATACCTCATTCAGGTTGCAAGTATTGGAAATTATCTGGTATGGAATACCTGAGTTGAATACCAAACTCAGGTAGTTATTTTCTTCTGCTCGGGTAGTTATAGAAACATCATGTAGAGTATTACTCTTGAAAATTAACACCATTTCATGTTTCTAGGCCACGATTACCTTTATATTTTTGATCTGTAAAAATTACTTGAATTGTAAGACCGATTTATGGCAAATTTTCTTTTGATAATTGTGTTTTATTGTGAATTATGATAATAAATTAGAATGTGTTGCAAGCCACTCCACCGTTGCAAGTCATTCCGTTCCGTCATTCTTATTCAGGATTTTTTTTAGTAATTCATCCAAGTTTTTTTTCGGAAGTTCAACCAGAATATCTTCGGTTTTTCTCAACGAATTTGTATTAGAATAACTCAAATAAGTCATTATGATTCCTTCAGTGAATGTTTCCACCCCAATTACGTTTGCAAATTGTTTAAGGAATTTACAAAAGTATGTTTTTTATTGATTCATACTAGTTTTTATCAGCACACTCCCAGCAAGAGTAGAGCCCGTTTCTCTGCTTAATCTCGTGTAACAAATCATCAAACATTTCTCCTAGAACAATTTGCCTCGCCTGTAAAATTCTGTTAAAAAATAAATGTAAGGTAAAATTCTTGAAATTTTTTCTTATAATAATTATTCATATGAGCCAGAAAATCTTTGAGAATTTTGAGATAAAAAATTGTTGAGGAATGTATAGAACAATTGATAGGTGTTCAGATGACTGGACTAGATGATATTTTGGCGTCTTAAAAATACGTTAAGGACTCCATGAATTCTAATTTTTCTGATCCTATTTCTATATAGATGTATCATCAAAGAGATAAGCCCAATAAGTGAATATTTTGATATTTTGAATACCTGGTGATCATTTTCCTGAAACCATCAAAATCATTTGGACCAGTCTGTCTGAATAACGACCAAATGGTTAGGGAATTGCTGGAAACATTTATTCAATGAGGAATTCCTATAGGCTTCCAGGAAACAATAGTGGATTTATCTGTGGAAATACATGTTGAGAATTTAATGTAGTATTTTTGGAATCAGAAGAAATACTTTTAGGGATACATGAAGAAGTATTTTGAAGATGTTGTCTTCGTTCTTTATCGTAATTTCAAGCTTCAAAAGCAGTTGCCTTGCTCAAAACTGATTTATTTTTGGCTGAAAATGTGTTCAATGTGTTTCAGTTAAAGGGAACAGAAAACAGTGAACACACTTTCAAGTAAATGCTGTCGATTTCACACGAAAAAAAACTGCTTTTGAAACTTCTGAAATTAACTACGTATCCTGCCTCTTGCCTCATACCTGAGTTGTAAAGTTTAATTCTGAGGCATTCCTTAGCCGAGTGGTTAGAGCGCGGCTACTGAGCAAAACCATGCTGTAGGTTTCTGGGTTCGATTCCCGATCGGTCCAAGACCTTTTCATAATGGAAATTTCCTTGACTTCCCAGGGCGTAGAGTATCAACGTACTTGTCACACGATATACGAATAACAACTTTAGCAAAAAAAGCTTTCAGTTAATAACTTTGGAAGTGCTCTTTGACTAAGCTGAGGAGTAGGCTCTGTCCCAGTGAGGACGTAGTGCCAAGAAAAAGAAGACGAATGTTTAATTCTCTATTCCGAATACTTTAAAAAAAAATATAACTCAAAACATTTTGAATTGACTTTTGGAAGTGAGTAATTAGTTCCTGAAAGAATTCTTAGGGAAGTCACATTCTAAGAAAAATATTTCTAGATGTTTTTGATTAATAGCCTGGTAGTGGTAATCGTAGAATTAAATCCTAAAGTAGGTTTTCTGTTGAAAACTGTATGATAATTATGAGAAATGTTCTGACAAATTCATGAAAAAAGAAATAAAAGAAATTTCAAAAGGAACGATCTAAGCAATAACGGAAAGCATTGGAGAATACTCTTGAAAACTTTGCAATTCCCTCAAAATAATTTTATAGGAATGTGATGTAGCAATACCTTAAAGATTTACTAGTGAAACTTTTCCATGGATTATTATATTTCTGAAGATGAAAAACGAAACAAGGTCCTGTCGTAAATTTGCAGAAATATTTTATTTCAATCCTCAAATGAAATGTTATATGCTTTTCAAGGTTATTGTCTTATCAACATCAGGATGAATCCGTGAGGTCACTTCTGCAAGTGACGGCCATAGATTGTAGAACCCGTTGAAGATATTTTTGGATTGAGTCTTAAGGATTTATCTATGAAATTTCTGACGGCATTGTTGGGTAGATTCATGTAAAATTATATAAAATCTCAGCTATACTTTTTGAAAGCAAACTTGAAGGAAACGCTGAAGATATTTCGAATGGAGTCAGTAGATGGGTATCGGGAGGTTTCGCTGCAACATTGGTTGGAAGATATCCTAAAGGTATTTCTAAAATATATCTTGATTTTTCAACGAATTTTCTGAAGGATTTCTTCGACATTTTTATTATGTCATTATTGAAGACAATTCTGAACATGCTTGCAAAGATGGGGCTCCAAGAATGTCTCCTAGAATGCCTAAAGGTAAAGAAAAATTAGTTGAAAGAAATAGTTTGTAAATAAAATACTCTCTATACAGCAACAGCATTCAATTGAAGTGACATTTTGATTAACAATAAATACACCACACATTGGTTGCTACGACCAGTAGAAGCATTAGCCGTAGAAGGCCAATGTCGCGACAATAGAAATATTAGTAGTAGAACGCTAATGGCGGTGTTCTCACAAAACTGAATTAGTTTATTATCACTTTAAAATGTATCTTTTCATTGTTTGGTCGATGCCATGTTGTAGTGGATGATTATAAAATTTTTTTGACACTTTGAGGACCGGTACTCAAGCTGTCAGCGCGTGGCAAACTAGATGTTGGTAACACGAACAGCAGCGACATTAGCATTCTTAGGTTAATGCTTCTACTGTCGCGACTGTTCGTGTGACCAACATCTAGTTTGCCACGCTCTGGCAGTCTGAGTACCGGGTCTATAAGTGTCAAATCAAATTTTTCAACCATAATAAAACATTCTCTACAACATGCCACTAAACAAACGATCAAAAACTTCAATAGTAAGTATTAATACAAATAATTCTATTTTGTGATAACAGCGCCACTAGCGTTTTACTACTTATATTTCTATTCTACGACCATAAGAACCAAGTACGTCTTTGCTCGAACCGTGTAATATATGGACCACACTGTTGTTTACACGTGGGAGTAGCCTACCTTGTTGTGTCTACTGTGATATGGACGAACATTTCGTTCTTATAGAACCTCGAACAGTTCGCGCGAATATTGAACGAATGTTTATGAGCGAACGTTCGTGCATTGCACGCACTGTGTAGTTTTAGTCGTGAAATACGGAGGCGCATCATCAGTGGAAATCGCGCCTACTATGGGCTCCAGAAGAAGATGCGGTCGAGAAAGATTCACCTCCGCACCAAATGTATCATGTACAAAACGCTTATAAGGCAGGTTGTCCTCTACGGGCATGAAACGTGGACGTCTGGACGATGCTCGAGGAGGACTTGATGCAATTTGTATTGTATGCTATTTCTATTGAAATCTTATATGTTCTGTAAGAAAACTTTGCATTTTCTGTATTTACGGTATTATACAATTTTCACAAAATGTACTGCCCATATGCGCATAACACTCCCATGTATATAGGAAATTCCATAGAACATGAGACTGTTATGCGAATATGGGCAGTGTAGTGTTGACACAAAAAATAGTTTACAAATCGGAATTTCAACATAGCTAGGGTTGGTGTCACTGTTACGGCTAACCAACTGATTGGTTGTTAGAAAAACTTTATGTTAATATATAGTCACGACATGAACCAGCCACCACAGGTGCAACGTCACATGCACCGTCATCACCTTTGGATCGGACCACTGCCACGTGCTATGCAACGTCAACACCTTTATGCCCAACAGCCGGAATTGCTAGGTCAGCAGTTCAATTCTACAAAACCACCGGACTGACCGTGACCGGTGTTCAGTTTATTTTTATCCGTGTTTCATTGCGTTTCGGCTTAAGTAATAAAGTGATTTAGTGAGGAAAATCAGTTAAGTGTTTTTTAAAAAGCCCGAACCGCCAGCAAACCCAGGATTGGCGCAGCCGTGCAGTGCTCGAAAAACAATTTCGCGAAAAACAGTGTAGTGACTCTGGTCTACCAGCCAGAATCGAAGTGAACCCGCGAAAGCATTCGCTAACATCGAGGGTGCAGCGGAGTTGAGGTTCCACCGCGTGAAGTTGGACGTCGAGAGAACCCACGCACAACGATTGCAAGGTGAGTGTTTTTTTTCTTTATCCTCTATTCCACACCGAAATACGAGTGAAAGTGAAAACATCGCCTAGGTTGGCGTTTTATTTTTCCGTGAGTTTGAAGCCCGTTCTAAGAGAAAGGCTCGAACTCATTAAGAAATTAAAATTTGCTAAACCCCTGGAGTGAGAAGAGTTCTAAGAGAGCTTCCCCTCCAACCGAAATTGTGAAGTTCTAAGAGAATTACATTTCGGGAGTCATACGAGTTCCGAGAGATCGTACGGCTCAAAACAAATAAAACTATAGCTTGCTTTTCTCTTCTAAGTGCATGTCATGCCAAAGGAGCATAAAGTAAGAAACAGTCTGAAGCAAACTCACCACTTGTTATCTAAAATTAGAAACAGCGCGTGCGTGTCTTCAGATTCAGACAGCTCAGAGTCTACCGATTCGGGAGACTTAGCGCATATTCCAATAAAGAACATCCCTTCACTAGAAATCCTTTCTCTAAACGACAACAACAATATGGAAGAAGTCAATGCCAAACTGCAAACGATGATGCAGATGATGGAGGCACTGGCAAAACAACAAACAGAACATGCCACGTATTTCAGTCAAATTCAAACGCAAACAAATCAAACTCAAGAAAACGTTATCGCACATCAACCTATAAGTAACATCGACCAGCTATTCAAAATTCCAGACCCGATCAAAATGATCCCCATATTTGACGGCAATAGAAAACAATTAAGTTCGTGGCTGGAAACAGCAGAAGAAACCCTTAATGTATTAAAACCACATGTATCAGCTCAGCAGTTTAGAATGTACTTTACTGCGGTATCTAATAAAGTCCAAGGCAAAGCAAAAGACATTCTTTGCTTAGCCGGAAATCCGGACAAATTTGAAGATTTAAAGGAAATATTGACGAATGCGTTGGGAGATAGACACGAATTGTCAACATACAAGAGCCAATTATGGCATTGTAAAATGACCGAAGATATGTCTATCCATATTTACTACAAAAAATCCAAAGAAATAATTCAAAATATTAAGACTTTAGCAAAACAAAAAGATACATACAAAAATCATTGGGACGCCATTAACGAGTTCATTGAAGAGGATGCGCTAGCAGCCTTTATATCTGGACTCTCAGAACCGTACTTTGGTTATGCACAAGCTGCACGACCAAAGGATATTGAGGATGCATACGCATTCTTATGCAAATTCAAATCTAAACAAGTTGTAGCTCGAAACCTGAATCAAGACCAAAAATTCAACAAAAACAAAATATTTGAAAATAAATCCCAAGGATCATCAAATTTCAATCAAAATAAGAAACCTTTTATAAAAACCGAACATAAAGATACAACTGAACCAATGGACACAAAAACTACTCGGAGTCGGTTAACCATAAATAATCATGTAACGGAAGAAGAGGAAACTCAATCACATTTAAATTCAGAAACTGAATCTGATGAAGAAGTAGATCTAGATCTAAATTTTCACTTGGTCAACCCTACACAAAAAACAACCTAAATTACCTCCCAAATTTAAAACTGAATCATCCTAAAACAAAAAAGCAGTTAAAAATATTAATCGATACTGGGGCAAACAAAAATATTATTTCACCAAACATAATAGAATCCGTTAAAACCGTACCGAATACACAAATCAGTAATGTTTGCGGAGTCAACAACGTCACTTCGAAAGGAGAACTCGATCTTTTCGGAAATACGTTTAAACCTTTGCAATTTTACGTAATGAAATTTCATTATTTTTTTGATGGAATTTTGGGGTCAGAATCCCTTGCAAAACTTAAAGCACAAATCAACTATGAGAATGAAACCATTACGTTAAGGGATAAACAATTTTCATACTCAAAATTCTACCCTGCAAAAAAACTTTACAATCATTTCATAACTATTGATACAATGAACAACGGAGACTGGTTGGTACCCACATACCAAAAACTTCATAAAAAAGTTTTCATTCAACCAGGACTATATAAAGCACATAATAATAAATCGACCATCCATGTTATTTCTGCAACCAAAAACATAGAAAATCTTCCAAAACTTCAACTGACAGTAAACAATTTTGAAACAATTCTCCCAGAAAAGATTGACTCTCAACATATTTCCAAAAATGATATAGAGTCTATAATTAGAACAAATCATCTTTCGAAACTAGAGAAACAAGAACTGCTTTGCACTCTCTTCAAACACCAAGAAGTGATCCAAAAGAAAGGAGAAAAACTTTCATGTACGTCAGCTACAAAACATAAAATTATAACAACAAACGATTCTCCCATTTATACAAAAAACTATCGCTACCCACACCACTTTAAAGGCGATATCCAACAGCAAATTGAAGAAATGCTAGACAATGGCATCATTAGGCCTTCGAAAAGCCCATACTCTTCACCGATATGGGTAGTACCGAAAAAACTTGACGCGTCAGGCAAAAGAAAGGTACGCGTCGTAATAGATTATAGGAAGCTGAACGAGCTCACTATTGACGACAGATACCCTATGCCTCAAATAGAGGATATTCTGGATAGCCTCGGAAAGTCATCGTACTTCACAACGATCGACTTAAAGTCTGGTTTCCATCAAATCCCGATGGATCCTGCCCACATAGAAAAAACAGCTTTTTCAACGGACAAAGGACATTTTGAATTCACGAGAATGCCCTTTGGCCTAAAGAATGCTCCTGCTACATTCCAGAGAGCAATGAACAATATCCTAGGAGATTATATCGGCACCAAATGTTATGTCTATCTTGATGACATAATTATTATCGGATATAATCTAAAAGACCATTTAGAAAATCTTAGCCTTATCCTGAAACGCTTATCGGATTTCAACTTAAAAATCCAACTCGATAAGTGTGAATTTCTCAAGCGAGAGACCGAATTTCTAGGGCATATAATTTCAAATGAAGGTGTCAAACCTAACCCCGAAAAAATAGATAAAATTCTGAAGTGGCCTCTACCAAAAACGCAGAAAGAGATTAAACAGTTTCTGGGTTTAGTAGGTTATTACAGAAGATTTATTAAGGATTTTTCAAAAATAACTAGACCTATGACCAAATATCTCAAGAAAGATTCATCAATCAATATAAATGATTCATCGTATCACACAGCATTTGATACGCTCAAAGGGATAATTGCCACAGATCAAGTTTTAGTCTATCCCCAGTTTGATAAGCCTTTCATCGTAACAACAGATGCTTCAGGATATGCATTAGGTGCAGTTCTATCTCAGATACAAGACAATATAGAACGCCCAATCGCCTTTGCATCCAGAACACTAAACGATGCAGAAACCAGATACGCTACCAACGAAAAGGAAGCGCTGGCAATCATATGGGCCGTGAATAAATTCAGACCATATCTTTACGGGACTAAATTTACTTTAGTAACTGACCATAAACCTCTGACTTTTATTAAAAGTTCAGAGAAAAATCAAAAAATTTTGCGATGGCGCCTAGATCTGGAAGATTATGACTACGAAGTCAAGTACAGAGAAGGCAAATCAAATGTAGTAGCAGATGCACTAAGCAGAATGCCTGTTGAAGTAAATATTAATGAAACCAATAATGATGAAATTCCTTATTTTTCAGGTTCCGAAGATCTTGAAGATGATGCAGATTCCATTGCCAATAACTCCCCTGAATCCCATGATTCCCTTGATTCCCAAACTGTTCACTCAGCTGATGATTCAGCTAATAACTATATTCATTTCACGGAACGCCCTTTAAATTATTTCAAAAATCAGATAATATTCCGTATTTCCCGTATAGATACTATTATCCAAGAAACCCTTTTCCAGAACTACCATAGAACAATAGTATCTCAGAAAACCTACACAAAAAAAAATATCACACATCTTTTGAAAACCTTCCACAATGGTAGACAAACAGCCCTTATGGCACCAGAAAATCTTATCCAGACGGTACAGGAGTCCTTTAAAGAAAACTTCAATCAAAAAGGTCATTTCGTTTTTACTAACAATATGGTCGAAGACGTGCAAAATGAAGAAAGACAGAATCAAATAATAATAAATGAACACAATAGAGCTCACCGAGGTATAACTGAAGTCGAAGCCAAAATTAAAAGATCATATTTTTTCCCAAATATTTACTCAAAATCAGAACCTTTATAAACTCATGTGAAATATGCAATACTCACAAATATGAACGCAGACCATTTAACATAAAAATTTCACCCAGGCCAATAACAGAAAAACCATTAGATAGAGTCCACATGGACATATTCATCATGGATAAATGCAACTTCTTATCTCTAATAGATTCATTCTCTAAACATTTACAGTTAATAGTTTTGAAATCGAAAAATCTTGTACATGTGCAGAAAGCACTAGGAAAATATTTCAGCTCCTTTGGAGTACCCAGAGAAATTGTCACCGACCATGAAACCACTTTTCAATCAATTCAACTAAGAAATTTCCTTAGCCAGCTAGGGGCACAAATTCATTACGCCGCTTCGTCAGAATCGAATGGACAAATAGAGCGTACACATTCTACTATAATAGAAATTTTTAATACCAACAAGCACAAATTCAGAGGAATGGGTACAAAATCAATTGTAAAATTATCCGTTGCATTATATAACAACTCTGTACACTCTTCAACTAAATATACTCCAAATGAAATATTGTTCAACCAGAATAATATTGTTAACCCGGAAGAAATTATAAGAGACGCCCAAGAGCTATTCCTTAAAGCAAAATTGAACATGGGTAAAGCACAAAAACAAATGATTTCTCAAAATTCTAATAAGGAAGACCCTCCAATTATAAATGATGGGCAAGAAGTTTATGTTATTCCAAATATTCGCACAAAGACTCAACCCAGAGCCAATAAAACAAATGCAAATGAAGTCACAGACAGAACATTCAAAAACAACCGTCACATTAAAAGACATAAAAACAAAATCAAAAGACCGAAAAAAATGTAACACCATTTACTTTTATAACTTTTTGCTTCCAGATGCTTCACTACTTTATCACATTCACCCTCATTCTCACAAACATCTCATGTCAAGACCTAACTATCAGGAATCTTCATAATGATTTGATAATGATGCAAAAAAACAGCCTATGTAGAATTCAGACAGGAAATATCCGAGTTGTACACCCGATCAACCTAACAGACATAGAAATTACTATCAATCAACTCACAAATTTGGTGTATCGTAAACAAAATAATAACGCTTTATTTGAAATTAGTAAATACAAGATACGAGAATTGTACTCTAATTTTATGCAAATCAAACCAATATCGCACAAACGGTCCAAAAGATGGGACATCATCGGCACAGCGTGGAAGTGGATAGCGGGCAGCCCAGATGCTCAAGACCTACGGATAATCGACAGAAGCCTCAATGAACTTGTCAACGAAAATAATCATCAAGTAAAAATTAATCACCAAATCGGCAAAAGAATTTCGGAACTTACAACCACCATCAACGAACTAATCGAAAAACAACAAATCAATCAAATCATTCTCGATGAACTTGACGTCATCACCACCATACTGAACATAGATACACTCAACAAAATTCTAACAAGCGTTCAAGAAGCGATACTCTTTTCTAAAATGCACGTCACAAACAGCAGAATGTTATCTGGCAAAGAAATTCATCTGATCAAGGATATACTCAGAAATCAAGGAGTCCAGCTAGACATCCCGGAAGAAGCACTCAATTTTGTTACACCAAAAATGGCAACTAGCGAAAATACTTTACTCTACATATTACATGTTCCAGAATTGGAGACAGAAGAATCGACAATCATGCGAATCCACCCATTGAGTCAAAATGATTCGATTATTAAGACTTACCCTCAATTCCTTATCAAACAAGCAAAACAACTCTTCACCACTGCAAAACCAGACGACTACGTCCATAGACACAGTTTTATCAAAGAATTCAAGGATCTGTGTATTTATCCACTCATCATGGGAACAGAGCCACAATGTCTCATGGAAATCAACGCAGAAACTACAACCAAACTAATAACCAATAACAAAATTCTTATCTCAAATGCAAAAAACCAAGAATTACGCTCAAATTGCGGTCCTAGCGACAGATACTTATCTGGAAATTTTATAGTATCGTTCTCAAATTGTACAATCGAATTTATGGACCAAAATTTCACATCTACCGAAAAAATAAGTGAAAGCGAGTCTATTCAAGGAGCATTACACAATCTGCAGATAAACAGCGTGATTTTGCAAAATCATGACGTTGCAAAAATAGAAAAAGCCACCCTTCTGAACAGACGCAAACTGGAAAAAGTATCTCTTCAACACGAAACCGACCAGATTTGGAAATGGAGTCTATTAGGAGGAACCACTCTGATGTCGACTCTACTATTCTTCACCCTTTACCTTATCTTCATTCATTTAAGGTTTACCCACAAAAGGACATCGAGGAAAACCCACCAAAGGAAGCCTGAAACCAAATCACCAGGACATGGTAACCAGGAGCTGAGTATCGAGGACGACACTTCTTCACCCCCCGGAGGAGTCACGACATGAACCAGCCACCACAGGTGCAACGTCACATGCACCGTCATCACCTTTGGATCGGACCACTGCCACGTGCTATGCAACGTCAACACCTTTATGCCCAACAGCCGGAATTGCTAGGTCAGCAGTTCAATTCTACAAAACCACCGGACTGACCGTGACCGGTGTTCAGTTTATTTTTATCCGTGTTTCATTGCGTTTCGGCTTAAGTAATAAAGTGATTTAGTGAGGAAAATCAGTTAAGTGTTTTTTAAAAAGCCCGAACCGCCAGCAAACCCAGGATTATATACAAATATCAATTTGGACAAAACTTTAGATGCAAAATTATAAAAAATAATGGAATTGATCTGGTGGGCTTCGATCCCACGACTCCTCAGGGCGCATTAACGAACTACGCTACGGAACGGGTAACGATTCTGCAGCGCTGTGAGCGAAATCAAAGTCTTTCACGACCCCACATTCTCTTTCATAACTTTGCATCTCTTTCGGCATGCTTAGATGCCCTATTCAACACTCCTATTGTTTGAGAGATTGTTATTTTTAGCGTCGATACTGTACTATACGGCACTCTACGATTTTGTGACGAGCCATGTATTAGGTATGGGAAAATAGCTTACGATGAGGAACAGGGGTGTCCAAAACTGGACAAAACATGCTGCTTCATTTATGGACACTACCTAAGCTGTACTTGAGATGCTGTAGCGATTCTAAACCGTAATCGCCAAATCGTAAGAGTCTTATACAAAATCTCATCTGAAATGCAATGCAATGCCTTTCCCATAAACTTTAGCTTCTTAAATTCTTCCAACATACACTTTATTAGATAAAAGAACTTTTCGGCACACTGCTTTCGCACCTTGTTCCGACCGCATTTTTCCACTGCTTCCAAATTGCTTCACCGGAAAACCAAACGGCGCAAACAAAGGAAACCCATTAGTGGCGTGTAAAAAGTGTTTCACCAAGAAAGCAAAAAAACAAAATGGAAAACGAGTGAACCTGCGGGATAATTTTGCACCAGGAATGTGGTCCACCGCTTGTAAAGGGGGCGCTGAGGTGGCGGCAAAACTAGAGGAGATAAATCTTCATAGTTTCGCAAAACTTTGCGCCCTTTTATGTTGGCTTCACTCCACACCCAAAAAGTGACCACCGCACACAGTGGTCCAGATTTGGAAAATCGTGGCAAAAAGTACATATTCTTACTATTTTTCAAGTTTCAATCATGTCAAGTGTTGAGGAGCATGTTTTAGAGTTGCAGACCCTATGATGAGTATAGTCACAATTTTCGTTCTTTGTTGTCTCGTCGCTGAAAACGTTTCCGTTTTTCGTATATCAAGTGTAGGGAGATAGGTCGCAATGCTGAATACATCAACAGAAGTGCATAATTGAGATGCTAAAATTACGAAATTTCCCACTGTGCATCGCCGCCGTCAAACTACACACTAACTTGGCCAAGGAAAAAACCAGAGCAGGACCAGTTTGGAAAACGGTGCAAAATACCGTATAACGTTTCAACTTGAGAAAACAATTTACGGCTTCTAGTTTTGTTATTCGAACTGAGGTTTGTTCTTTCTTTCAGTTTTCCTCTCTCTCTGCAAAAGCCATCGTCAGCGGAAGATAAAGTGTCGAAACGTGAGCAAACAAAGTCGAAGGAAAACAGCTGAATAACGTCGCATTTGTCATGATGATAATACCATAAACGGCGACGCGCCGTAACACACACCATAATGGCCATTTCCCGGAGTGGATTTATGACCCGCGCCCCCCTTTCCATTGCCCATTTGACGACGCTCCTGACAAATTTCCCATCCATTTGTGGGTTCGATTTGCGGTTGAAAAATGTCAACCGTTAACCCGATTAATCGATTCGTCAACGCGTTTGCCGACTGATTGACAGGGGAGGGAAATATCACAACCTGGATCAATTGGATGAATTAGGGTGAGGCAGCAGCCCAAACGAATCGAAACCTGTATTTACTGGCGAGGAATGGCTTAAAGCGATTTTCTGGCAATTGGTCACGTTTTCTACTTAAGTGTTGCTCGAAACGGTTTCTCAGACGGTTGGCTAGACGGGAGATTGGACTTCGGCAAAGAAAAAAAAACACCAACAAACTTCATCAATAAACTAGTTTTGCTTCTAGCTCTAATTTCATAAGAATCGCTCACTCACCAATAGGAATAACGGATTGCTGAGGTCAGGCTGAAGATTTTTCCTATTAATTCAGGACTCCCATTCCTTTAAGGTGAAGATGAATCGAAGCCAAACCTCAAATTTTCAAGAGCACAAATCTGGAGAACCGAACACCCGTTTGAGCTGAAAACTTAATCGATTGGTCACCACCAGCGAGTGACCAATCGATTACGATTTCAGCTCAAACGGATGCTTGGTTCTCCAGATCCGTGCTCTTGAAAATTTGAGGTTTGGCTTCGATTTATCTTCACCTTAAGACA
The DNA here is from genome assembly GCF_002204515.2 of Aedes aegypti. Lineage (NCBI taxonomy): Eukaryota > Metazoa > Arthropoda > Insecta > Diptera > Culicidae > Aedes > Aedes aegypti. The sequence goes on along the minus strand of NW_018734944.1, from coordinate 48,958 downwards.
ATTCGAATTCATAAGCTATGAATCAACTGAATCTTCATATAAACCAATCTGAAATGTGAGAACAAATACTGCCACCTGATCCAACAATTCCTATCGCATCACATTTTCGCCATATCTACCAGGCAATCAGTCCCCACCATCAAAGGAATCATCATCGTAAATTTCCCACAATTCATGCCATTTTCCACTCACCAAAGCCCTCCCTAGGTGGCCATTAGAGAGCACCGTATCTTCGCTGTGGCAACATCATCAATCCGTGGGAATCATGACCTGCCGGGGAAGATGAGGTTCTGTGGAAACTCGGCCCCTCGCTCAATCAAGCCAATCGACACAGGTGAGATGAAACACGAGAATAAGTCATAATCATGGTGAACAGAATGGTTCGGTGCTTGAGTCTACTACATCTCCCCTCTGGCGTTGCGTCCCAACTGGGACAGAGTCTGCTTCTCAGCTTATTGTTCTTATGAGCACTTCTACAGTTATAAGCTGTAAGCTTTCTATCGAACTGACAATTTTTGTATTCGTGTATCGTGTGACAGGTACGAAGATAAGGCGAGATTCGGCGGGATTCGAATCCACGACCCTCAGCTTGGTCTTGCTGAATAACTGCGCGTTTATCACTATGGCCAACTAGATGAAACGATATCATCATATCATCTCGGAAGGTGTCATCGCCATCAGCCAGAAGTAAAATCAATAACCGAACGACAGTTTCGTTGGCGGAAGAAGGGAGGCTGATGGTCCACCTGTAGGCAGCTCTCCAGTCAAGAACCCTTATCTTGTGGCTCAATAAACTGCCTCACTTCATCGGAGAGCTTGGTTTGTTATCCACTTTTGGTGATACGTTTTATCGACTTACCACCGATGCTGATTTATCACCGCTGATAGAGAAATGGATGAAGGTGTGAAAAAGCGCTGACAACGTAAAGCCCGATTGATTAACAGCCGTGCCGAAGCCAATACGTTTTCGTCGTTCGGTTTCATTTGCTGATTTTTATTCCAATCGGAGAATAACTTATTTATTTACAACAACATCTTCGACATTATGCCGCACATGCTGAACTTAGGTTTACTTAATTCTATTCTTAAACACAAGTTTACTAATATTAAAATCAATAACATCACAAACATCATTAAACAATCTACAACATGGATCGAGCGGATTATTATACCCATAGAGCGAGCGATGGGAAGGTATCCAGAGTAATTGTCGATTCCGGAGCTGACGAGCTGGCGCGTGAAACTGCACATTTGCCAGCAGACTGCCGCAATCAATGTTGCCGGTGATAACGTCGAAGAAAAATAATCTCTGCAGCAGAGTTCGACGGTTAGCCAAAGACTGCACACTAGAGTGATGCAAATTTTGAAATGTTTGCTCCCCTATGCTCAAACGATTTTTATTATAGTAAATAGCATCCTCCCAAAGTTTGAGGTGATTCGGAAGAAATTTGGCTGTGCACACGCCATTTGAAGTTTGTATGGAGATTACTATGGAAAACGCCAATCTTTTGTTATCAGCTCTCTATCTCTTCGTCATTATATTTTATGGAAAAGTGAACAAATTCTTCTGATGTGAAATCCTCCTAGCTACAACTTTGCCGAAGACCACTTTTTGATTGGACGTCAGGATAAATTGTTATTCATCATCATAAAGTTGGTTTGCATGTACCATGCTTCACCAACTGTTCGGCAGGCAACAGTGGTGCTCCTGGCGGGAAGAATAGATCAAAGTAATCCAGGCTACTATGTTCTTCAGCAAAAAAGCAGTGTTGCTCTGAATGTTATTGAATGATCATCTCAGCATGATTTAGACTTTGTTATCAATAATAACAAATTATCCTTACGTCCCATCGAAATGTGGTCTTCAGCAAAGTTGTAGCTGGGAAGTTTCCACATAAGATGAGTGTGTTCACTTTTCCATAGATTATTATGACGAGCAGTTAGAGGACTGAACTAAAAAGGTTTGCCTTTCTCATAGTAATTTCCATATAAACTTCAAATAGCGTGTGCACAACCAAATTTCTTTTGAATCACTTCAAATTTTGGGAGGATCATTTTTACCATAATAAACATCGTTTAAGCATAGGGGAGCAAAAACTTCAAATTTTGCATCAGTCTACTGCACACCTATCAGCGCGCAGCGAGCAGGTGAGCAGGATCATTCCATGGCAGACCTCGAAGAGCGACATGAACAGCATGATACGGAGCCCAAATCTGCAATCCGTATTCAAGACATCAGCTTGTAGCGCGCAACAGTCCAGCAATGTTTTGATCGTACGAAATAGCTTCAAATCATCTGCAAACAGTAATTCGCCACAGTTCAGCTGATCACACAAATCGTTTATGAAGAGCACGAAAATAAGTGGACCTAGGTGACTTCCTTGTGGAACTCCGGAGGATATACCAAATATATCAGATCTCGCGCCTTGTACTTTCACAAAAGCTTTACGGGAGGATAAATAAGATTTCAGCCACTGGATGGTCCAACAAGGCAGTCCAAGGCGCTTCAGTTTTGCGAGGGCTAAATTGTGAGGTACCTTGTCGGAAGCTTTTGAGAAATCCACATATATGGCATCAACTTGGCTACGTTTCTCGAGTTTGTCGAACACAGCATGAGTAAACGTCATCAGATTCGACGTCGTTGATCGCTTTTTGACGAAACCGTGCTGAGACTCAGATATAGCGGGCTGCACAACTGGATACAAAGCATCGTGTAGCAAAGTTTCGAAGACCTTCGCCAAACAGCAGAGAATAGATATTGGTCGGTAGTTTTCCACGTCATGTACACTCCCCGATTTATGTATAGGAGTGATAGACGCGAGCTTGCACGCTTCGGGAAAGACTCCCTCGATCAACGAACGGTTGAAAATCGATGCAATCGGCGCCGCAAGCGATTGAGCGCATTGTTTGATGAAGTTTGGCGGAATAAGGTCGGGTCCGGAACCTTTTGAAGCACTTTGCTGAGTGCTGCACGAATACTATCGCCGTCAAACGAGACTCGATGGAGCTGTATGTTGTACGATGGAAGGCTGTTTACGTAGTCCTGAGATATTGGTGGAGGTGGATTTTCAACATATACTGAACGAAAGAACTCTGCAAAGAGATTTGCGTTTTCTTCGGGTGAGCCGGCACTACGCGTGCGATAAGAAACGTCGGCAGGGATTATGGCTGAACTTTTTCGCTTATTTATGTACGTCCAAAAGGATGATGGATCTTGCTTAAAATTCGATTGGAGGCTGTTGACATATTCCCGGAAACGATTATGTTGTAGGCGCAAATAATCATCCTCCGCTGCCTTAAGATTACTGATCGTTGTGGGATTTTTGTTACGATCAGTGCCGTAGCGTGCCGTTGGCCAGGTTGGCACCCGCCAAGGGCGCCAGCTCTCAGGGGGCGCCAAAATGCGTGACGCACTTGGCAAACTTTTGGAACAGACATACTCTATAAATTTCATTTTCAAGGTGGAAAATTTAAGACAGTTTTTATAATTGTTGAAAGTATCTCAGTAGATTTCAATATTCATTACTTGAAGATTCCTGACAAGAGTTTTTAAAATTATTAAGTGCATAAATTTATTTTGAAATTTGCTAGTTGTTATTTGAAATTTATTTCTAACTAGTGGTCCCGGCAAACTTCGTTTTGCCATCAAGTAGGCTGTTGGAAAACGTCAAAAAATCCCCCATACAAATTACACCTTAGTCTTCTCCCGTTTTCCCGATAAATCCGGCGGCTTTCCTGAACTTTTTCTTCACACGAACACGTCGCATCCCTTGAGGAGTGCAACAGTGACAATCTTGCGGCAATCCGTTGGACCGTCCTCAAGCCATTTCGTGACATACAAACACCACTCCATTTTTATTTATATAAGATAGATTTTCTATTTTTTAAAACTAGTATACGAGTATGTTTAGCAGCCAGATTCAAAGTACTTTATAAATTAGGAAAAATATAAGCATCACAAGATGCGCTTTATCTCCCATGCTTTTTAAGTTGTTTGAAAGCAAAACTGTATTTCTAATAAACCTGTAGAAAAACTGTTGCTCTTCAGCGAAGTTCATCAAACACAACTAATAAAATCCAGGAAGAACACTCTGAGAAAATATTTCTTTGTGAATAGGGTACCGTTGTTATACAATCTTAAATAGCGGATTCCACAGAACAGGACACAGACAGGATTCACACATAATTGGGGTCTTAGAAGAACCAGTGTATTTTCTGAAGTTTTTACTATTTGTAATGAAATGTTTTTGGTTGAACACTAGCCAGTATATATTTGATTGCATTCTGAGTATAATTCTATGAAATTCATCACTGCAATGATCATATTGTCTTGGGTACAATTTTTAAAGAATTACCTGACAGTATCGTAGATAAAACCTTTATAGGGACCTGACAAGTTTATCTTCAGAATCCTTGTTTACACCAATTTTCATTTAAAAAAATATGGAATAAAAATGACTTATTCGGACGAACTTATCAAACACTATTCAAAAAATTAAACTTCATGGTATTGTCTGTTTTCTATCATGTTGACAAACTAAATGCAGGAAAAAAAAAGTATGGCGGTGAGTTTTCTGAAAAATTCAATTTCAGTGTTAAAAATCTTCTCTAAAATAAAAAATCGAAGGACCCCTTTTTCGGGTGAAATTGATCACTTGTCAAAGCGATTATTGTTAGTTTTTTGAAACAACTTTGCAGAATAAATATGAGTTCTCTGAATCCAAATCTGCTTTCACAATAGGGCCCTAAAGCCCTGTCCCAATTTTAGTGCCAAACGCTTAAGTTTAGGCCAAAAACAAATGTTTACTCAATTTTTTAATGTTTTTCATTTGTTTTAGTACAAAAAAAAAAAAAAATTTTGTGTTTTTATAGATTTTGTCACACCCCTTGGTATAAACTCAAATTTTGGGTGTATTTTGTTTTCTGTGTCCCTTCCGAAATGTCAGATAGGAACAACCCCAGTGTTAAAACTAAAAGCCCTGTAGTATTTTTGTCGACTAAGCGAACGTCAAACATGATCTCAAGTGTCAAGGTTCATTTATGGATCCAATTTTTAAATTAATGTTTTAATATGATATATCCGTTATTTGAGCGGGAAAAATTGCTAAAGTAGTTGCAGTAACATGCTCTTTTGTGTTATGAAATGAAAATAAGATTTCATTAAACATTTTAGGACCCTATTCTTAACAATACAATATTTATGGAAATATAGAATAGTTAACTTTCAACAACTACGCGGAAAACTCCTAAATGTAGGCATTCACCAAAGGAATTCACTTATGTCTACAAGAAGTTCAATTATTTCAATTTGTACAATTTTGGATGACAAAATATGGTTTGAGGATATATTTTGAGTCTCACAAACTTTCAGGTTGATACCATGTTCAAATCCTTGTATATAACTCAGGCTATTGACATGATGGAGACACCATCTTCTATGATGACAGAGGGCTCGATTGGCTTGTCAGATGGATCGAGCCCGGGACATCCTGTCTACTGCGAATCGCTGCAGTTGATATAGGGCATGTCCATAGCCTGATATAACTAGAAGTTTATGGATGTTCGTCAAAACTACACCGTATATGATTCTGAAATTTTACATTATTTTCATAGAAATTACCATTTTTTAACGCAAAAATCTTCAAAACACACAATTGGACAATAAGTACGACAAACAAAGTTCATTCAATGCAGGTTACAATGATATTAGTGCTCCATTAGGAAGAAATTAAATCGTATACGGTTATCAATTTCACCGTACTGATCAATTTCACCCGAATTTACGGTATGCTTAAATATTAAAAGCTTATTATTTTTCTGCCGATTTCTTACATGCCAATTGTAACGTTTTACGTTTTTTCTTAAAAAAATATAGTGAAAAGTTTGTGAACTTTTGACGGTTTTATCTTTTTAAGCAAAATCACTTGAATTTGAATTTGATTGAGCTCAGTGTTACGTAAAGTATCGATAAGGTTTGTGTCTTGGCTAAATGTACTAAATTGACGTCACCCAGTATGGGATACGTGTAGTGATGTGAAAACCTTTGTAATGTTTTTATTCGTTTAGCTTGTTCGTTTACCGAAGGCGCGAACTCTCGCCATTTCAAATTTAATTTGGGCACAAAAAGATTAAAGAATAGGCTCTTTATGTAAGTAGGTTTCTTGTATGTTGTATAACTGAGACTCGGTCATTTCGCTTCCAAATCGGCTGGTATTCAGAAGTTTCGCGAGTTCAGGTCAAAGTTTCAATTTTATAATTTCTATTAGCAGTGACCTTTGTTAAAAACGTTTTTCTGAAGAGGTAAAAAGTGATTGGAGTGATGTCTTTTAAAATGTACTAAACGGTTTTTATGTGATTTGTTTGTTCTTTAGAGATTCGTTTGTAGTCGGTGAGTGCGATATTCGCGACTTTTGATTTTATTAGTGCAAGTTTACACTCAAAAAGGTAATTTCCATTATAATGTCAATATTTTTCATTTTAAATAATTAAGAAAATTTCGTGTTGGACTTTCCAGCGCTTAGCGCTTTTTGGGTAGGGCTGGAGTTCGTGAGTCGACCGGAGTCGACGAAGAGTATTTTGTGGAGTTTACTGAGTCCGGGCAACCGTCAAGGCCCGCCCTTAGGGGTAGCTAAACGGAGTGTGGTGTTTCGCCAGAAAGAGGAGCGAAGAACGACCGTCGATCGCCAATCAATCGACGGAGGTCCCCTTTACGTCAGTTCTAGGACCACCATATTGGAGAGCGCGGATCGTGCGTTGCGTCGCCAATTGCGCACCACGATTCTGGACCTGAACCGACGGTGAGGGTACATTTCATCGCGGGCGGTCAGAGCGCCATACGCGAGGCCGCACGAAGGTACGTTGGCCCTTGTCCGGAGGAAGACGGTCAATTCCCGGGCCGCACGACATCAGTCGTAGCGAATCGCTCTCCGGAAGAAATCGGAGGCCATCCGTCCAGCCGCCACCCACTTCGCAACTTTAATTTCGGCCATACCAGCACGGACTCACTTCGCTGCAAGCTAATCAGGCAGCGACGGCGAATTGCTCCCCTTCGCCGCCATTTCAACGGAGGTTCTCGTCGCCATCGCTACGAAGGTTTCTGCCGCCATCGCCGAGGTTCCTGGCAACGAGCAACAAGTCGACGAAGAAAAATCCTGCGCAGGTATGTGTTAGAGTTAGACATGGCCATGATCTAGTAAATTGATATCCCTTCCAAACCCAAACTTAAGTCCAACCCGAAGTCAATAAATTAATGAATTAATTGTGATGTTTTATGAAAATCGAGTAGTTTCCGTTTTTATTCATTCCGTTTCCGTTTAGGTGCAATAGAGGAAGTCATTCCAATTGCTCTACGTTCCGTTCCGTTAATACTCCGATTTTCATCCTCATTTTTAGTTTTTTCTGTTGAGACCAGAGGGTTGAACGAGTTTCAGTGGGTTTGTAGTCCGGAGGGGGAAAAGCCAGTCTTTCTTAGTTTTGCGCTTTGAATTTGAGTTTGAGCCAGCGACCGTTCGAGGACCCCTGAGGTTAAAGGTCATCAGTAGTCGGGCAAATAAAAATCGGCCGGTGGTCTCTCGGATTCGAGAGTGGCGCTAAAGCCACCGGTTGTCACAACACCTCGAGCATTTCCGCCGAACGGTTACATTACAATATTAAGGAATTTCATCAACAAATGTATTAAAATACAATTCTCAGACAGTTTATCTTGAAACAAATTTTAGAGTTTCATTTAAGATCAATCAACATTTCATGTATTTTAAATATAAGTGAACACTTAAGCTTTAACATGACATTTCTTCTGTGTTTTTGAAGATTAGTTCATACAGAAGTTGCTAAAAAATTAAAAAATAAAACTTTCGAAATTTGTATGGTAAGTGCAACGTAAACTTGTTTCATAAGAAAAAAAAAAGTTGAATTTTCACTTTGACTAGGGGCGCACAAATAGAGGTTCGCCAAGGGCGCCATGAGGCAACGTTACGACTCTGGTTACGATAGAATCTTTTTCTGGCTTTTCGTAAACGGTTGCGGAGGTTACGAAGCTGCGGTGTCCACCAAGGTTGCCTGAACGATTTCGTAGACCGCTTAGCTTTTTCGGGAACAGTTTCGCTGATGATTCGGTTAATAACGTGGTAGAAAGTAGCCACTGAGTTATCAACAGAGTCTTGGTCAAGAAGCTGATTACAATCCTGAGAAGCTATCAAGTTGTTAATAGCATGGTAGTCACAACGGGAGAAGTCATAGTCAGCACTAAGCTCAGGAGATGATTGCAGTCTTGCGTGACGAGAACGGGTGTCCAACGATAAAATGATTGGCTTATGTTGAGCGTCAATTTTAAGAAGCGATGATGGTGCCTCGAAGAGATCTATTATGCATGGATCACTTACGAAAACCAAGTCAAGTAACCTATCGTTCACGTTCAGAACGTCATTGATTTGATAAAAACCAGTCGACAACATAGGTTCAACTAAGGCAATCTCCTGTTCGGTTGATACGTTGGTTGGTAAAAACCCTGGAAGATCCTCATCAAAACGCCAGGTCAAATTAGGTAGATTGTAATCACCAAGGCATAAAATAATATCGTGGGCGTTGACTTCCTTCAGTATTTGATCAACAGATTCGACGTGTTTCGTGTAAATATCAGGATGGCTGTTCGGTCGAATATAAACACAACAAATATACACGGAAAGATGTGGTAAAACAATCTGCACGATAGTTTGTTCCAAATCGACAGGAGATGTCAGATTAGCGGCTTTGCAATTCAGCTCAGATTTCACTGCAATTAGAACTCCGCCACCTCTTCGAAGATTGCTGGTGGAAGAATGACGATCAAATCTATAGATTACGTAGTTGCAAGCTAGTTCACTGGATGCAATTTCGGAGTGGAGCCAGGTTTCAGTTAACACCACTATGTCGAAGTCACAAGTAAGCAGAGAGAGAAGCAAGTTGTTTGTTTTTGTTCTCAACTCACGGACGTTCTGATAGTAAACTGTCAGTGAGGTAGGGAAGCTTTGACTACCGGACGTAGAACAAGTCGGAGACGTATTATGCGGAATTAGGTACGGTGTGGATGACATAAGAGGATTGTTGGAACTGTCTATTCGGTGAGTTGTTGATGAGGCTGATACGAGGTTGACGCTGGAGCAGGACGCAATTCTGGGTTGTTCGAAACCCCAGGATCCGCAGCTTGTCCTGGTTTCCAAAAATGTCGAACGCTAGAACTGGTTTCGACGAACTCTCGGAATTGAATTTCACGGGGCCAGTTAGAGGGATCCAATGCTCTTGATTTTAAATCGTAACTGACACCTACCAGGGCCCAGATAGCCGTACCGGTAAACGCGCAGCTATTCAACATTACCATGCTGAGGGTCGTGGGTTCGAATCCCGCTGGTCGAGGATCTTTTCGTGAAGGAAATTTTCTCGATTCCCAGGGCATAGAGTATCTTCGTACCTGCCACACGATATACACATGCAAAAATGGTCAATCGACAAAGAAAGCTCTCAGTTAATAACTGTGGAAGTGCTCATAAGAACACTAATCTGAGAAGCAGGCTTTGTCCCAGTTGGGACGTAATGCCAGAAAGAAGAAGAAAAACCTACCTTAAACGATATAAATGAAAACGACGATAGCGGCCGCCCTTTAGGCACCAAAACCTTCGCTTACAAGTTTTCGGTCTGCAAGCAGTTTTTTGCAAGGTTGAAAACGTCGTCTTCCGTGACTTCGGGTGAAATTTTCGTCAGATATATCCAAAACCTGTTATCCGACCTATCAGCGGAGTCTTCAGACGCATTGATGGCTTGATTTGTTCCACGGAAAACTTTCGAAGGCTGGTCAGGCAGTTGAAAGGTGACCTCGTCTCTATCACGTAATCTCTTCGAAGCAGAACGGTTGTTGAACTGAAACCGAACGGGCGCTGGTGACAAGATAGCTGGAGAAAGCATGTTGAAGCCGCCTTGAATCTACTGTTTCAACTCGACAATCAAGCTGTCCTTAATCTCATCTCGGTTTTCAGATCGTCGACTAATTTTTTATACATATCATTTACTTCTTTAGTAGCAGCGTTCATTGAATTCAAAGTATTCTTGAAACGTGCGTTACCCATAATCTCGCGACATCCCTGGCACATCCAGAAGGTAGCGGAGTTAGTTACGATTTGACTGTAGAGCGTATCCGATATTTTAGCGCACTTGAAGAGGAAAGTTGCTTTGCAGAAACCCCCACAGACAACTTCGGGAGCAGTCGTGTTGACGGCACAACTGTTGCAGATTTCCATATCGGTGAAAATTGAAACAGCGGGTGGAGATGCTCTTACCGCAAAAAAACTTCGTAAAATCGCAACAAATGGCAGCGCTGGCGAGGTGACGGATAAGCACAATCTGATGGGGTAATGTATGAGTGTGCATACACAGCCGCAAACTACGCACGGGATGAGCGGGACGGAATGATGTTTGTTTACCTTCTATGCAGTTGAGAATGCAGGCGTTGCGGCGAACAGGCAGGAGGGCAGGTTTATGCTGGGTCGTTTTCGGATATCGGAGTGAGAACAGCAGTGGAAAATCGGCAAATTTGATCAGAAGCTTATCAGCAGAAGCGTGGGAAGCTACTTAGCAAAAGCTGAGAAGTTTTTGACCAGAGGTTTGGAAGCTTTTCGGCAGAAACTTGGAAGCTTCTCAAAGGAACTATGGAAGCTTCTCAATAGAACTTTGGAAGCTTCTCAGCAGAAGCTTGGAAGCTTCTCAGCAGAAGCTTGGAAGCTTCTCAGCAGAAGCTTGGAAGTTTCTCAGCTGAAGCTGGGAAGTTTTTGACCAGAATCTTGGAAGCTTTTTGGTAGAAGCTTAGAAGCTTCTCAACGGAAGCTTGGAACCGTCTTAGCAGAATCATAGAACCGTCTCCGCAGAAGCTTGGAAGCTCCTCAGCAGAAGCTTCGAAGCTTGGAAGCTTCTCAGCAGAAGCTTGGAAGCCTCTCAGCAGAAGCTTGGAAGCTTCTCAGCAGAAGCTTGGAAGCTTCTCAGTAGAAATTTGAAAGGTTTTCAGCAGAAGCTTGGAAGGTTTTCAGCAGAAGCTTGGAAGCTTTTCAGCAGAAACTTGGAAGCTTCTCAGTAGAAGCTTGGAAGCTTCTCAGTAGAAGCTTGGAAGCTTCTCAGTAGAAGCTTGGAAGCTTCTCAGTAGAAGCTTGGAAGCTTCTCAGTAGAAGCTTGGAAGCTTCTCAGTAGAAGCTTGGAAGCTTCTCAGTAGAAGCTTGAAAGCTTCTCAGTAGAAGCTTGGAAGCTTCTCAGTAGAAGCTTGGAAGCTTCTCAGTAGAAGCTTGGAAGCTTCTCAGCAGAAGCTTGGAAGCTTTTCAGCAGAAGCTTGGAAGCTTCTCAGCAGAAGCTTGGAAGCCTCTCAGCAGAAGCTTGGAAGCTTCTCAGCAGAAGCTTGGAAGCTTCTCAGCAGAAGCTTGGGAGCTTCTCAGCAGAATCTTGGGAGCGTCACAGCACAAGCTTTGAAGCTTCTCAGCAGAAGCTTGGAAACTTTTCAGCAGAAGCTTGGAAGCTTCTCAGCCGAAGCTTGGAAGCTTCTCAGCAGAAGCTTGGAAGCTTCTCAGTAGAAATTTGAAAGGTTTTCAGCAGAAGCTTGGAAGGTTTTCAGCAGAAGCTTGGAAGCTTTTCAGCAGAAACTTGGAAGCTTCTCAGTAGAAGCTTGGAAGCTTCTCAGTAGAAGCTTGGAAGCTTCTCAGTAGAAGCTTGGAAGCTTCTCAGTAGAAGCTTGGAAGCTTCTCAGTAGAAGCTTGGAAGCTTCTCAGTAGAAGCTTGGAAGCTTCTCAGTAGAAGCTTGGAAGCTTCTCAGTAGAAGCTTGGAAGCTTCTCAGTAGAGCTTGGAAGCTTCTCAGTAAAGCTTGGAAGCTTCTCAGTAGAAGCTTGGAAGCTTCTCAGCAGAAGCTTGGAAGCTTCTCAGCAGAAGCTTGGAAGCTTCTCAGCAGAAGCTTGGAAGCTTCTCAGCAGAAGCTTGGAAGCTTCTCAGCAGAAGCTTGAAGCTTCTCAGCAGAAGCTTGGAAGCTTCTCAGTAGAAGCTAGGAAGCTTCTCAGTAGAAGCTTGGAAGCTTCTCAGTAGAAGCTTGGAAGCTTCTCAGTAGAAGCTTGGAAGCTTCTCAGTAGAAGCTTGGAAGGTTTTCAGCAGAAGCTTGGAAGCTTTTCAGCAGAAACTTGGAAGCTTCTCAGTAGAAGCTTGGAAGCTTCTCAGTAGAAGCTTGGAAGCTTCTCAGTAGAAGCTTGGAAGCTTCTCAGTAGAAGCTTGGAAGCTTCTCAGTAGAAGCTTGGAAGCTTCTCAGTAGAAGCTTGGAAGCTTCTCAGCAGAAGCTTGGAAACTTTTCAGCAGAAGCTTGGAAGCTTCTCAGCCGAAGCTTGGAAGCTTCTCAGCAGAAGCTTGGAAGCTTCTCAGTAGAAATTTGAAAGGTTTTCAGCAGAAGCTTGGAAGGTTTTCAGCAGAAGCTTGGAAGCTTTTCAGCAGAAACTTGGAAGCTTCTCAGTAGAAGCTTGGAAGCTTCTCAGTAGAAGCTTGGAAGCTTCTCAGTAGAAGCTTGGAAGCTTCTCAGTAGAAGCTTGGAAGCTTCTCAGTAGAAGCTTGGAAGCTTCTCAGTAGAAGCTTGGAAGCTTCTCAGTAGAAGCTTGGAAGCTTCTCAGTAGAAGCTTGGAAGCTTCTCAGTAGAAGCTTGGAAGCTTCTCAGCAGAAGCTTGGAAGCTTTTCAGCAGAAGCTTGGAAGCTTCTCAGCAGAAGCTTGGAAGCTTCTCAGCAGAAGCTTGGAAGCTTCTCAGCAGAAGCTTGGAAGCTTCTCAGCAGAAGCTTGGAAGCTTCTCAGTAGAAGCTTGGAAGCTTCTCAGTAGAAGCTTGGAAGCTTCTCAGTAGAAGCTTGGAAGCTTCTCAGTAGAAGCTTGGAAGCTTCTCAGTAGAAGCTTGGAAGCTTCTCAGCAGAAGCTTGGAAGCTTTTCAGCAGAAGCTTGGAAGCTTCTCAGCAGAAGCTTGGAAGCCTCTCAGCAGAAGCTTGGAAGCTTCTCAGCAGAAGCTTGGAAGCTTCTCAGCAGAAGCTTGGGAGCTTCTCAGCAGAATCTTGGGAGCGTCACAGCACAAGCTTTGAAGCTTCTCAGCAGAAGCTTGGAAACTTTTCAGCAGAAGCTTGGAAGCTTCTCAGCCGAAGCTTGGAAGCTTCTCAGCAGAAGCTTGGAAGCTTCTCAGTAGAAATTGAAAGGTTTTCAGCAGAACTTGGAAGGTTTTCAGCAGAAGCTTGGAAGCTTTTCAGCAGATACTTGGAAGCTTCTCAGTAGAAGCTTGGAAGCTTCTCAGTAGAAGCTTGGAAGCTTCTCAGTAGAAGCTTGGAAGCTTCTCAGTAGAAGCTTGGAAGCTTCTCAGTAGAAGCTTGGAAGCTTCTCAGTAGAAGCTTGGAAGCTTCTCAGTAGAAGCTTGGAAGCTTCTCAGTAGAAGCTTGGAAGCTTCTCAGTAGAAGCTTGGAAGCTTCTCAGCAGAAGCTTGGAAGCTTTTCAGCAGAAGCTTGGAAGCTTCTCAGCAGAAGCTTGGAAGCTTCTCAGCAGAAGCTTGGAAGCTTCTCAGCAGAAGCTTGGAAGCTTCTCAGCAGAAGCTTGGAAGCTTCTCAGTAGAAGCTTGGAAGCTTCTCAGTAGAAGCTTGGAAGCTTCTCAGTAGAAGCTTGGAAGCTTCTCAGTAGAAGCTTGGAAGCTTCTCAGCAGAAGCTTGGAAGCTTTTCAGCAGAAAGCTTGGAAGCTTCTCAGCAGAAGCTTGGAAGCCTCTCAGCAGAAGCTTGGAAGCTTCTCAGCAGAAGCTTGGAAGCTTCTCAGCAGAAGCTTGGGAGCTTCTCAGCAGAATCTTGGGAGCGTCACAGCACAAGCTTTGAAGCTTCTCAGCAGAAGCTTGGAAACTTTTCAGCAGAAGCTTGGAAGCTTCTCAGCCGAAGCTTGGAAGCTTCTCAGCAGAAGCTTGGAAGCTTCTCAGTAGAAATTTGAAAGGTTTTCAGCAGAAGCTTGGAAGGTTTTCAGCAGAAGCTTGGAAGCTTTCAGCAGAAACTTGGAAGCTTCTCAGTAGAAGCTTGGAAGCTTCTCAGTAGAAGCTTGGAAGCTTCTCAGTAGAAGCTTGGAAGCTTCTCAGTAGAAGCTTGGAAGCTTCTCAGTAGAAGCTTGGAAGCTTCTCAGTAGAAGCTTGGAAGCTTCTCAGCAGAAGCTTGGAAACTTTTCAGCAGAAGCTTGGAAGCTTCTCAGCCGAAGCTTGGAAGCTTCTCAGCAGAAGCTTGGGAAGCTTCTCAGTAGAAATTTGAAAGGTTTTCAGCAGAAGCTTGGAAGGTTTTCAGCAGAAGCTTGGAAGCTTTTCAGCAGAAACTTGGAAGCTTCTCAGTAGAAGCTTGGAAGCTTCTCAGTAGAAGCTTGGAAGCTTCTCAGTAGAAGCTTGGAAGCTTCTCAGTAGAAGCTTGGAAGCTTCTCAGTAGAAGCTTGGAAGCTTCTCAGTAGAAGCTTGGAAGCTTCTCAGTAGAAGCTTGGAAGCTTCTCAGTAGAAGCTTGGAAGCTTCTCAGCAGAAGCTTGGAAGCTTTCAGCAGAAGCTTGGAAGCTTCTCAGCAAACTGAAGCTTCTCAGCAGAAGCTTGGAGCTTGCAACAGAAGCTTGGAAGCTTTCAGCAACAGAAGCTTGGAAGCTTTTTCAGCAGAAGCTTGGAAGCTTCTCAGCAGAAGCTTGGAAGCTTCTCAGCAGACTTGAAGCTTCTCAGCAAAAGCTTGAAGCTTCTCAGCAGAAGCTTGGAAGCTTCTCAAGCAGAAGCTTGGAAGCTTCTCAGCAGAAGCTTGGAAGCTTCTCAGCAGAAGCTTGGAAGCTTCTCAGCAGAAAGCTTGGAAGCTTCTCAGCAGAAGCTTGGAAAGCTTCTCAGCAGAAGCTTGGAAGCTTCTCAGCAGAAGCTTGGAAGCTTCTCAGCAGAAGCTTGGAAGCTCTCAGCAGAAGCTTGGAAGCTTCTCAGCAGAAGCTTGGAAGCTTCTCAGCAGAAGCTTGGAAGCTTCTCAGCAGAAGCTTGGAAGCTTCTCAGCAGAAGCTTGGAAGCTTTCTCAGCAGAGCTTGGAAGCTTCTCAGCAGAAGCTTGAAGCTTCTCAGCAGAAGCTTGGAAGCTTCTCAGCAGAAGCTTGGAAGCTTCTCAGCAGAAGCTTGGAAGCTTCTCAGCAGAAGCTTGGAAGCTTCTCAGCAGAAGCTTGGAAGCTTCTCAGCAGAAGCTTGGAAGCTTCTCAGCAGAAGCTTGGAAGCTTCTCAGCAGAAGCTTGGAAGCTCTCAGCAGAAGCTTGGAAGCTTCTCAGCAGAAGCTTGGAGCTCTCAGCAGAAGCTTGGAAGCTTCTCAGCAGAAGCTTGGAAGCTCTCAGCAGAAGCTGGAAGCTTCTCAGCAGAAGCTTGGAGTTCTCAGCAGAAGCTTGAAGCTTCTCAGCAGAAGCTTGAAGCTTCTCAGCAGAAAGCTTTGGAAAGCTTTTCAGCAGAAGCTTGGAAGCTTCTCAGCAGAAGCTTGAAGCTTCTCAGTAGAAGCTTGAGAAGGCTTCTCAGAAGAAGCTTTGGAAGCTTTTCAGCAGAAGCTTGGAAGCTTCTCAGTAGAAGCTTGGAAGCTTCTCAGTAGAAGCTTGGAAGCTTCTCAGCAGAAGCTTGAAGCTTCTCAGCAGAAGCTTGAAGCTTCTCAGCAAGCAAGCTTGGAAGCTTCTCAGCAGAAGCTTGGAAGCTTCCTCA
Organism: Aedes aegypti; assembly: GCF_002204515.2. Taxonomy (NCBI): domain Eukaryota; kingdom Metazoa; phylum Arthropoda; class Insecta; order Diptera; family Culicidae; genus Aedes; species Aedes aegypti. The sequence goes on along the minus strand of NW_018734944.1, from coordinate 33,236 downwards.
GCAGAAGCTTGGAAGCTTCTCAGCAGAAGCTTTGGAAGCTTCTCAGCAGAACTAGCTTGGAAGCTCTCAGCAGAAGCTTGGAAGCTTCTCAGCAGAGCTTGGGAGCGTCACAGCACAAGCTTTGAAGCTTCTCAGCAGAAGCTTGGAAACTTTTCCAGCAGAAGCTTGGAAGCTTCTCAGCAGCAGCTTGGAAGCTTCTCCAGCAGAAGCTTGGAAGCTTCTCAGCAGAACGCTTGGAAGCTTCTCAGTAGAAATTTGAAAGGTTTTCAGCAGAAGCTTGGAAGCTTTTCAGCAGAAACTTGGAAGCTTCTCAGGAGCTTAGAAGCTTGGAAAGCTTCTCAGTAGAAGCTTTGGAAGCTTCTCAGTAGAAGCTTGGAAGCTTTCTCAGTAGAAGCTTGGAAGCTTCTCAGTAGCGTCTTTCCATACTCCAAAAAGCAACGTTTTAAATAATCTAAAAAAGGGTATATTATAAGAGTTTTGAAAATTACAGATTTCTCACTCGTATGGTTCCTGATATCTAAAAGTCCATCAGGAATTCCTCAACAAATTTTCAAAGTAGTGCAAAAGTTTCACCTATGATTTTATTTCTTGAAATCTCACAATTTTACCACAACATATCTTTGGTAATGTGCTTAAAACTTGCGGTAAATTTCTGTAGAAATAGACCTGGCTACGCTCAGTGGAAAAGGGGATCTCCAGGGTCGGAATCAGGGAAATCGGTACAAGACACTCACTTATGTTCACAGGTCTATTTCCAGCAGGAACTCTCTCTTAGAGCATCCTCAGAAGTGTGCTCAGGATGGGTGGCATTCACAAACAACGTCTTAAGGGAAATGTGCTCAAAGGCCACACTGCCAATTCAATTAAGATCTAACGCAAAGTGAGGGAGGTTTGAAGACTCCTTTCGAGTTCGGAAACGAAGCAAATCTAAATAGTAGTGAATTATTTAACTTTCTGAAAATCCTTTAAAACACTTTGAATTTACGTGTACTAACACAATGATTAAGTGTTTTTTTGTTTAAGTGTTTTTACATAAAGATTCGTGTAAAATGGCCATTTCTTATGATCTAGCTATAACGTGACGTCACATAGTTCTACTTGCGGTTTTTACTCTTGCGTTGTGGACTTTCTGCGGACTAACGGCACCTTGAGGTGGTCGGGGTGGATTCTGCAACGGCTAATGGCGTATCGGGGCGTCCTTGGTTGGTATTCCCATTGATAGGGCACCAGGCCAGCAGGGGATCGGGTATTCCTACGTCACTCGTGGTTGGCTATCGAGGACCTGGAACTTCGGAACTTCGGATGAAGCTTCCTATTCGACGGCGGTTTTGCTCCGCGACTTCAATACCATTCACCGAATCCCAAGATGGCTTCTCTGGTCAGGCATCCAAGGACCCAAGACTTGCCTTTGTTCTGAGGGAATAAAGATGGCGTTCCTCCTCCGAACAAAGCTGCTAATTACAAAGAAAAAGGCCCCTTTGTGGACCTACCACACTAATTAGTCACACTTCACGCATTACCGCATTTTCTCCAAAACCGCATTTTTAATTAGTATTTAGGAATTAGTTTTAGATCATTTTAGACTAAATAATCTATAAATGTGCATATCGTTACCTTTTTCTTGCTTCTAACTTCAACTTATTTTGTAGTGTTTCAGATGCGCTGGACCAAGCTAGGTCACTCTACCCTAGATTAACACAATAGAATTTTAGACATTTGACCACGCTTTTCTACTAACATTACTAACCGCTTTTTAATAACTTCTTCACAATTAACATTACTAACTTTAGCTTTAAGACTTTTAATGACACTAGATCTAAAGAACAAACAAATTATTAAAAAAACTCACTACTAATATCACTTTTGCATGCGAATTATAAATTTACAACCGCCGCGCACTTACTGCTCGCTTGCACGTTGAGAGCTGAATTGAACTGGCGAGAGTTAGCTAACCGAGATCGACCCTCTAATTCCCCTAAGAAAACGAGCGAACCCGAGTATGCCGTATTTAAATATTTATGTTTCTGTGAGTATCACCGCCCCTTGATCATGCCTCTGAGTTGCTGTTTCCGCTGAGTGTCTTTTGCCGGCGTTCAAACCGCTGCCAACAGACTGCTAGTTTTGGTGAGTGATACCGCTGGAAGGATAGGAGTGTATAAGTGAGAGACAGTTGGTCTCTCACGCTGAGCATATTCCAGAGTCACATTAAGGAGTAATATTATTGTATTTGTGATGGAGTCACAAACCAAAATCATGAAACCATCGGTTGCAGACCCTTTAAAAAAATTTGTTTGGAATTTCTAAAGGTAATAAAAAATGGGTTCATTCTACTTCAATATATTCACCATCATGAAACTTTGGAGTGCATGTAATATATTATTTAAAATTTAAGTTACAAACCTTTTCAGTAAAAATTCGATCCGTTTCTACACCAATCATTTTCTATTATCAAAGAAGAAAATAAAGAACAAGATTTTTTGTAGTAGATCCTACAAAACCACTTAAACTTTTCAGTGAGGTACATTGTCAACAAGTTTCAGAAATTTTACGGTTTCAATCTTGAATTAAATTACAGGGATTCAGATTTTTTTTAAATTATGTTTAAGTTGCAATTATTTAAGAAATTACCACCAAATTTCTTTTGAACCTTTTTTTATCTGCTTCTTTAGAAATCTGATATGAAGTGAAGTAAAGCAATCCATGAAAATATTGAGATATTCCTGGAGTAGTGTTTGAACCAGAAAAATGAAGAGTAGATAAATTTGTAAATGTTATTTATGGAAGAATCCTGAGATTACTATTCGGAAAAAAATGAGTTAATTCTAGAACCTGAAAGGATACTTGATGGAACTTCTGGAGGAATTTTTCGAGAAGTTCAATCTTAGTATATCTGATGGAAATTTCTTAGGAATCTTAGGGAAACAATGATATAATTCTCTAAGAAATCCCTGAAGTAATCACGAATCTTTGAGTATTTTCGCGGAAGAGCTTTTGAAACAACAGTTGAACTATCTCTCTAAGACTTAATAGGAATGATAGAACGTGAGTGAGAACGACACGTTGCTAGCCTTCCCACATCTTTACTCTTCCACAATACAGTTATTGTGGAAGCGATGTAGGTACGATAGGCAAACAGTTTCAACACTAAATAAATCGCACTCGCTCTTCTCGCGTGTGTATTTAACATGAGATGGATGGATATGGGTTATGAAAGGGGTCCGCGTGGTCTGTAGGGATTTGAATTCTAAACTTGTAACCAACTCAGTTATTGGGTCACCAAGTGGCTCGGTAGCTTAGTTGGTAAAGCGCTCGTCTAGCATACAAGAGTCCTGGGTTCAAATCCCAGCCGAGCACGTGGATTTTTTTCATAATTTCACCCATAATTTGTCCATCTTTACCACGCGTAATGAGTTAATTAATTTAAAAGGAATGAATTTTTCCGTAGCGAAAGTTGATATTAAAATATCACTGATGTGCCGTGAAATAAGACAAAATAACGAATAATTAAAATCAGTAGAGCGGCGACACTGATGTTTGTATTCCTCTCACTGTTCGCGCTACCACAGATAACAGATGTTTATGCAAGAACAAAAATTTGTTGAAAACCTGTGTAAATATTCAAACAGAAACTCCTTGCAATCACTAGCGCCGCCACACAATGAATTGCGTCAATCAGTGGTGAATATAGGTATCTTGAAATGTTTCATATTCACCACTCACATCGCCATGGGATCTTAGCGATAACAGCGCCACCACAGTGTTGCTACTTGTGTTACCAAATAAAATGACCGTTAATTGTCTTACACAGTTTTGTAATCGGACTTGAACATCTGTTATCTGTGGCGCTACGCTGGATTCTCAAATTTTTCAAACTTTCAACACAAGCGCATGGAAGAATGGTAGTCAGAGAGCTGTCAAAACGTATGGAAAATAATGAAAATCGTGAATTGCTTACGTTAGGAAACTGAATCAAAAAAGTAGTGATTAGAAATCAAGTGTAAAGTGAATACATAACTTTTTGTGTTTAGTTCATCTTCCGTGGTGCTTTCTTCGCTTCAGGATTTCGTTTTTACTACCATTGAAAAAGAGCCATCTATTGCCTTTTCAGTTTTGAATATCGCCCTATTGTTCATGGTTCCTCCAAGGAATGAGCTAGTAATTCGATTGTGACTTACCTTGGTGAGTCCGCAATTCTGCTAAGGTAACGATATAGCTTGGTTTTCGATTCATTCTGCAGGATGCTGGATAACTTCAATAAACAAAATAATGCGTAAAAAACAATCTTCTGGAATATCGTGAATACTTGCTAAATAATGCATTGCATTGCAATATTGCAATAATGCAATCAAAAAATAATAATGATAGACAATAAGAGCAACAAGAGTACCGAATGTTGAAGTTGTGTTGTGAACAGGAGAATGAGAGATTATTTTTTCATCCAAATATGGGTAAATTTATTTACTCATAAATAGGTAAACTCACTTTACTTATAATATGAGTAAATAATACCAACTTTTCTCAGTATAATTTACCCATAAAATCCAAAACCCAAATATGGGTAAAGCAACTACCTATAAATGAGTAAACTGATCTTTGCGTGTAGTTGATTTACCCAAATATGGGTAGTGTCGGTTACTCATATTTGGATGAAAAATTGAGAAATTGTTGACAATAATGGTGCGGCAATCACAAGATGGAATTCCTATTGAGTCTTCGAGAAGGTAAGTAAGGTAAGTCATTTATTCATTGTTTTTATTGATTTTAACTTTTTCCGTTAGCGTTAGCGTAGTTACGGTATACTTCATAGATTGGATACAAGCAACAATCACGTTTCCTTTGATAACCCCATTCAGACTACCTTCAGGAACAAGGCTGGGGAGTAAACCTTGGCCCAGTCTTGAACAAGATTACCAAAATCAATATATAATAGCAATATCCTGGCCACGCCCATCTTTACCGTAACTTGGGATTGGGGAAGGAAATGTTGATGTATCACTTACTTAACGAAAGGCCACCGGCTCAGCGATACCCTCATATATGTGCTACGGAGTTGAAGTGGGAGCGGTACGGTCAAGGATTCGCTGAAAGCCAGCGATGGACCAAGAGCATTTGTCGTTTAAATGTTATTTTTTAATCTTTTGAACCGGCAATCAAAAGAGAATTAATTTGCTTATTACTTATATTGGTAATTATGTTTCGTTTTCTACTGGCAGATGTACCTCTTCTTGATTGTGATGATTTAGATTTGAGTGTCCGCTCACAAAAAATAAGCAGAACCGATCCCTACAAGGTCATTGGATTACTAATAAAATGTATAAGATTATGCTGCGCTCAAAATACGTAAAAAAACGAGATAAAAAAAAACAAAAAGCAACCACGACGCACTGCTCGCTGTGTAGCAACCGACCGTCCGGAACGCGCAAACCGTACAAAAATGTCGATCTTTGTAATTAATCGTAATTAACGTTCAAAAAACGAGAGCTCATTAGTCGCGAAAGAAAAAATCGGTTCTAGGAGCCGCAACGTATAGCGAAATTCTTCACTTCTTTATGCTAACGTAAAGATCAAGCTAATCAAACTTCTTTATGCTAACGTAAAATTATTGAAGTAAAAGTAATCTGGTTCCATTTGTAATGGAACGAACTACCGGATCAAATCTTAGGTATTATGTGCTTATTCTTCCCGATCTCGTACGCCTCGTTTGCTGGAACCACAGATAACAGATGTTTATGCAAGAAAAAAATTTGTTGAAAACCTGTGTAAATATTCAAACAGAAACTCCTTGCAATCACTAGCGCCGCCACACAATGAATTGCATCAATCAGTGGTGAATATAGGTATCTTGAAATGTTTCATATTCACCACTCACATCGCCATGGGATCTTAGCGACAACAGCGCCACCACAGTGTTGCTACTTGTGTTACCAAAAAAATGACCTTTTATTGTCTTACACAGTTTTGTAATCGGACTTGAACATCTGTTATCTGTGCTGGAACAATCACATCACCGGAAATACATTCGTATGTCAATTCACTAAATCTTCCACTATCACTTTCAATACTTGTAACAAAAACCAATAGAAGAAGCTTTAAGTTCAAGCAGAAAATGAGAAGCTGTCCGGGTGGCGTTGTGCCAGCTGAACCACCAGCGGAATCGCGAAAAATCGAAAAACGTGACAAGCAGATTAAAACGCATCCGCTCCGCGTAAGGCCTACTCCGCTCCTCCTTTAATTGATTTTAACATTGATCAAAAGATGCTGGCCGAAGACGTCTTCGTACGTACGTCTCAACGGATAATTGGAATTCTGGAAGCTCTTAAGCGAGGAGCAATTCCATTTGAAAAATGGTACAGAGTGGGGCAGTGGTCTTTTAAAATGTTATTACTCGATCTCATCAAGTTTATTTATTATTAAAATTTGAATTGTTATGTCAATCTCAATTTTCCAATTCAATGGATCATTGAAGGTAGATTTTGTCAGTGCTCACCCGCATCAAAAACAAAGGCGCCATTAGGGGGACATGGGCAAGAAGACACCCGGGCAACAAGTGCCACCTCTAATTTCACGTAGTTCAAATCAATTTTTTGATGTTTAACGCAGGATAAGTGTAAATGAGTACTAATTGAGGTTGTGTGAATATACAGTTAAAACATGTTTAGTACAAAAAATTAGAAAAATGTCTTTAACTCACCAACGCAAAATATGCGAAAATATTATAAGAATGTTAGACTGGAAAACACAGTTTGACTCCCAATAAATACAAAACATATTGATTTTTTCCGCTCAGTATTGATGATTTTCAATTGTTTAATATAGCTGTGAGGATTTTTTTTTCGAAAAAAGTCCTTTGACATAAATTTTACATATATTAATAACAGTATGTCTTATGGGGCAAGAGGGACACCGCAATTTTCTCATATAAAATCAAATGAACTTTTTATTTTTCTTGTTTAATATTGCATTAAATCAATGTTTCCTCTAAATAAAATCAAAATAACCATCTTGGAACATTCAAAATGGGTTTTCTGAAATTTTTACTACAGTCAATAAGATGAAAACTAAATTAATTTCGTTAAATTACTTTGTAACTATCAGTCAACTTTTATCCCCCTCAGGTTTTTATCTTTACTTACTCTACAATGTATCGTTTAGGCGGGGGAAATAAATAATATACAAAATTTGTGCATTTGCTCTGGTGGTTTTCTTGCCCCATATCGAGTGGCACTCTTGCGCGTGCGGGCTCGTTTCAAAAACGCGCATAAGAAGGGACATTTTCAAAAAATCTCAAATCATCATGTGTTTTTGAAATCGATTGATTACATAATTAGAAAAGAGGTGAGCTTGCCCCTACACTGGGAATAATCTCCAAAAATTGTGCTAATCAACCATGATTTGACCTATATATCTTAAGGTGTCCTTCTTGCCCCCAGCCCCCTATATGGGATTTAACATTGTGACCACGGGAATTTGACGCTTTTGGGGAATCTGACAGTTTTGGATTGTTCACGTTAACTTATAACTACTCATTAATGTGGGCTTAAGCTGGGTAAGGCGCATAATGACGAAATTGATTTTAGTGTGCTGTTGCTCAAAAGTTACACGATTCCCTGAAATATGCAAGTAAATGAGTAAACAATTGTGTAAGCCATTCAATAAAAGGAGAAACTATCTTCAACGTGTTTTTATTGTAAGCTACGGTGAAATCGTCTTTTGTTGGCCCCCTGATTTTGTGACAGCATGCAGTTCTGTTCAAACACACAAAGGCTACGGTGGGCGCTATCTATGCTTTCATAGCAGCTCGTTTTAAGCTATTTTAATGAGCCCCATTTTCTAAATGATAATAAATCTGTCATAAATAAATAAAATTAAATTACTCATATTTGCGTATTGTTTCAATAATTTTTCCTGCGCTCGAAATTTCCGTATTTGGGTAATGACAGTTTACCTATGTATGGGATAACCCCCACTTTACCCATAAAACGGGTGTGTGGTACTTTTCGGCGATTATGAGTAAACTTTACCTATATTTGGGGTAGAGAACTGATCTTAGGTGTAGGTCGGGGTAGGTCGTACGTTGGGCAGCCCTACTCTGAATGCAAAGTTGCTAGAATAAGGACGTTAGCAACATGATCGATTTCGCTGCATCGATAAGCCATTTAAACGAGACGTCGAATGCGTTTTCTGGCGGGCCGCTCATTGTTGTGTTTGAAAAACTAGCCTGATATCTGAATTGCGCTGGGCCCTTTTTTGTTGGCGATGACGGTCCATCTCTTTCAGCGCATGTTTCTTCCCGGTTTACATGTATTACAGGTAACGTAGATGAAAAATATCTTCCCTGCCTACTGGATTTAAATTTTAATGCGAAAATTAAAAACTTTGATGCAGTTGCCACCAGCGCCATTGTTTGAATATGCTCCTTCTAAATGTAGCGCTAGAAGAAACTTAAATAAATCGGCCCGCCAGAAACTTTCAAAGCGGATAAACAAATGGAAACCATATGATTCGAAACGTCTCATAAAATGGCTTATTCTGTCTTCCGTGCATAAAGGTGACAAGATGTAAGGAATGATACACAAATTATGTCACGCAAAATTTCAACTATTTAGACCAGTGATTCCCAAACTTTTTAAACTTTCGCCCCCTTGAGGCCAATATTTATCTGAAATCGCCCCCCTGATATGTGATTCAAATATTTGTCTTCGCCAAAAAATGTCTTCGATTCGCATAGAATCATTGGTTGGTTTGACTTATTATGTAACGGAGATTTTGGTTTTAGACCCTTGGTGGTTGCTCCGTAGGTGTTTCATACTGAGAAATTGAACTATTTAAATATATTCTTGAATACTCGATAAAACCCACACATTTTGGAAGGTCCGTATTCTTTCATTGTGATTGCATACTGATTTATCTGCTAAATATTTCTAAGATTATTTCAATAATTTTCCAGAAATTGTGCATAATAAATGCTTAACGTTTCTTTGCTACGCTTTTTTATCCAATCTAAAACCCTAATATTTGGAAAATCCAGAATGGTTGTCAACTAATTTTTTCAACGCAATATACCAAAATAGTTTGTTTTTAGATTTTTTTCGGGACGTTCTGAAGGTTTCAATATGACGGATCTCTGATATTTCTTCAAATATATCTTTAAAATAGAGTGTTGTTTCGTCTTTCAAAATTGAGTGGTTTTGTCGTTGGAATCCGATTTGTGTCTGCCATTTTTTTTAATTTGGTTTTATACCATAAGAAATATAAGAACGAGTGCAACAGTAACTTAAAAATGGATACTGTGAGCTTCCTAACCTCCAAGCTTCCCATAGAAAAAAAAAATCCTTTTATAAAATATTTTATATAATCATTTGCAAAAATTTTCTAAAAATTCTCAGATGCAGATCTTGTACATCCAAAATATGTTGGGCGTTTTAATTGTTATCTATGACAAATAAGTTCAACCTTCTGAAAACCTAAATATCGATAATTCTTTAAATTGCACATGATTTAAAAAAAAAAACCTGCATGCATAACACTGACATTTTGTGTTTGACAATCATCAAGTAATGTCTTTTGATAACTTAAAATGACCATGATTAGAGATATAACGATCTATGGTAAAATAGTCCTGGAATTAGTCAAGTTTGGATTTGATTATCCTTCAGATGTGTGTCCTCTAAAGGTTATTTGTAATTATTATCAAATGCTCCCGTGTTAGCTTTTTCGCCCCCTTCCTGGATTTTTTCGCCCCCAAATTCTGTTTTACAAATTTTCGCCCCCTTGAGCTTGAAAATCGCCCCCGGGGGGCGAATTCGCCCACTTTGGGAATCACTGATTTAGACCCTGTAGTGAAACAACGTCTTCAGCTTTCAGTGGTTTATTACAAAATGAACATCCCTAACTGCCAATCTTATCTTTTACCCTAAGTCTGCCTACTATGATCTTACTACAGACCCCCTTCCCCCTTTGTCACGTTTTTTGTATGAGTCCTCCGATATTTTTGTAAGGCTAGTCACGCTTGGCTTGACCCCCCCCCCCCCCTCGGAGCCGTGACGTAATTTGTGTATGACACCTAAGTTTGAATGAACTATTTCATTATAGAACGCTAAACAGCGATGCAATCCTGAGTCCCGGTGTTAAAAAAAATGACAGAAAACATGCGGCTTGTCGCCTTTATTCACGGAAGAGTAGGTCGATGAGGAGAAATCGATCATGCTAATTACGACGCGCTTATTCTAGCACACGCTTGAATTGTGGTTTGCTTCGATATTGACTTTTGAACTCGAATACTCTTATGAAATGCAATATTTCAATAATTCGAATTGGAATTGCTTGCTGGGAAATGCTTTTCCTAGAACTTTACCAATGATCGGCATATATTTATGTGTAGTTCCCATCTATGAGAAAAGAACAACCGAAGCAAATCGAGCCTTCTTTTGATCGATTCTTCGTCGAACCCTAATTTACGATTTCTTTCCTTCATACAGCCACATCATGCTGCATCATGCATGGTTAACCAAAACTGAAATGTGGCCTTCCTTCCGTCCCGAAAATAAACGGTTAATTTTTACTCGCAAACTAATTACCACCGAAAGATACATTGAGACGTAGGGAGAGAGAGAGAGCGATGCATGCTAGCTAACCAAAGTAGCCACTGATGCACGAAGACCATGCAGCAACCGCCCGGCAAAAGCGTCGAAGGTGGCAACGGCAGGGCCTACTATGTGTGCAAAATTTTTGAAAGTGACCAGCATGGTTGAACAGCATAATCTGTATAAAACTGCTTCCTCAGCACCCGGAAAGGCACAGTCCGCGAACAGTCCTCGTCCGACTTAGATCAACCAGGAGGTTCGCGCTTAGAGAAGCACTCAATAGTTCTATCAAGTGTTGTCCGTTGCTTTGCAAAGTTCATCGAGTTCAACAATGAAGGCCTTTGTAAGTAGTTTGGAGGGAAAGTGTGATTAAAAGAAGCATACGTATGGACTATTTAAAGTGAGTTTAAGTGAAGTCGAAGAATACTCATAGATTGTTGTGGTTACTTCTTGCTCCTTCCAGGTGTTGGGATCAGTGCTGCTGGTGGCTTCGGTATGCTCCGGATCATACATTCCTCACGATACTCCTGAAGTGGCCGCTGCCAAGGCTGCTCACTTTGCGGCTCATGCTGCTGCCGGAGTCGGTTCAGGTGGCCATCACTGGGATCACCACGAAGCCCCTATTCAGAAGTGGCACGGACCGATCCACATTCCAAAGATCCACAAGGGCGTCCCAGTCGAAACCCCCGAAGTTCAGCATGCCAAGGCATTCCATGCTGCCGCTTATGCCAAGGTCGCCGGATACGCTCACCACGATGACCATTTATGAATGAACACCATGACGCCCACCACGTCCCAGTTCATCATGAAGGCGGAGCCTGGCACGGACCCATCCATATCCCAAAGATCCACAATGGAGTCCCAGTCGAAACCCCTGAAGTTCAGCATGCCAAGGCTTTCCACCTGAACGCTCTGGCCAACGCTGGTGCTCACTCCTACGGACCTTCCTCTTGGGCCGAACAAGGTCAAGGACACGAAGATGATGGCTCCTACAAACCCCATTTGTACGAGTCGGAACAGTACTAAATAAGTCCCCATTCCACCAATGCCAAACCTCATAGGAATTAGCCACTTGTAAAATACTCATCACTCTGTCCATGCCTGATGCCTTGGAGCGATTACTGTAAAAAAACGACAGCATTTCACAAACGCATGTGCACGCGCCGTATTCTTCACCACAACTATTGAGTGCCTCGTATAATTGTCAAACCGGAAGAATTCTCCCACAAATATCATGCAGCCGACCATCGAAGTCAACATCCATCGAAGTAGCCTGCGCCTGAAGTCCCGATTTGTGGGAGTAGCTTCAAACGAACGCTTAGAAACGCCAGATCGATCGAAGACTGCTTAGATCCAAGTCTGTACAAGGTTCAAGAGCAACATCTAAAAATCTCGACGAGATTCCAAAGAAAAAGAAGAACATAGAGAAGAAGGCCATGTGAGACGACGACACCTTTTCGCACAGCCGTGTACCTGCCTTGTAATTGAAACTGTTAAATGAACTGAACGATAAATACTACCAAATGCAAAGCAAAGATTTAAAGAATCCTACCTTTTGTGCTCTTCTCACTGCAAACCGATCTGTGATGACATTTCGTTTCTTTCCAATTTGGCATCAAACTTACAGAGTTTCACGCAAGAGAGATTGCTGACAGCTCTGGTGTCTACATTTTCAAAGCTGTGTGTTAATCATAGAAAAAAAAAACACTTGCTACACGCCTTTGCAGGTTCAGGCACTAAATGAGTAAACAAGTTGATAAGCCAAGGGAAAAGGATGTACAGTAGAGTGATACAAATTTTAAAATTTAGGCTCCCCTATGCTTAAACGATTTTTATTATGGTAAATAGCATCCTCCCAAGTTTGAAGTGATTCGTAACAAATTTGACTGTGCACACGCCATTTGAAGTTTATATGGAGATTACTATGAAAAACGCCAACTTTTTGTGTGCAGGCCTCTATCTCTTCGATATAATATTCTATGGAAAAGTGAAAAACCTCTGCTCATGCACAATCCTTTCAGCTACAACTTTGCTGAAGACCACATTTTGATAGGACTTAAGGGTGAATTGCTATTCCTTAATCAGAAACTGGGTTTGCATTTTGCATGCTTAACCAACTGCTCGGCAGGCAACATCGGTGCTCCTGGCGGGTAGAATAGATCAAAGTAATCCAGGCTACTATGTTCTACAGCTAAACAGCAGTGTTGCTCAAAAAGTAATTGAATGATCATCTCAGCATGATTTAGACTTTGTTATCACTAATAACAAATTATCCTTACATCCCACCAAAATGTGGTCTTCGGCAAAGTTGTAGCTGGGAAGTTTTCACATGAGATGAATGTGTTCACTTTTCCATAGATTATTATGACGAGCAGTTAGAGGACTGAACACAAAAGGTTTGCCTTTTCCATAGTAATTTCCATATAAACTTCAAATAGCGTGTGTACAAAAGAATTTCTTCCGAATCACTTCAAATTTGGGTCACTTTTTCAATAATTGACATCGTTTAAGCATAGGGGAGCAAAAACTTCAAAATTTGCATCAGTCTAATGTACAGTCGACTCTCCACATCTCGATGTTCTACATCTCGATATCTCTCCTTATGTCAATGATTGCTTCGGTCCCTTCATTCTGCATACGATTTCTCTCTCCATATTTCGATATCCTCCTTATCTCGATATCTCCATATCTCGATGTGTTCCTGTTGATTTTTGTTCCCAATTTTCTCTCCATATGTCGATATGAACATTATCTAAGGTTACTAGACCAGATTTAAGCGATTCAGAACAATTTGGAAACTCGAAATGAAGTTTGTTTGTTTATTGTTTCCCTAGTAACGGAGTGATTTTCAATCTAGTGTTCATTAAATCAATATTCTTTGTCTCGATCACTCCCTATCTCGATGGTCCTTTCGATATCGAGATGTGGAGAGGCGACTGTATTATTTATTTTTAAGAAAGGGTTTATAGGCCTCTGCACTGTTTTGATTTTGTATGGGATTTTGACATGTACTGGCCTTGTTGTTTACAAATTTCATGGGAGAATGAAAGAGATGGATGGATTTTTGTGCAGAGCCCCATTCGCTCATAAAAAATAAAGTAGTCCATTTTACGAGACGTTTTTGACCAGCTGATCGCTTATTTTATGAATAAAAATTTGACAGGATGCGGTTTCGTAACGTGTGAAAGTACCGTAAAGTGCCGTAATTCAGCGCAGTTAACGAATAAAACATTTCAAATGCTTATTTAAAAATTAGTTTTGCATCAACAAAAAAGCTTTATGGGTGGATCGCTAGCAAATCTGTTTTAGATTATGGCAAAAATATAAACTAGACTGTATTCACACGTTACAATTGTGATTTTTTTTAAATAGTTCACTCGTTGAAATTGCTTAATTCCGCGCATTTTTTCAACGCTTTTCCATATTCCGCGCAGAAGAATGCCTAATTCCGCGCACTTGCAAAACAATTAAATTAACATTAATTTTGTATAAGGCAGCATTCATTCATTACGTAACGCTGAAATTGAACATTTTCAACCCCCTACCCCCCTCCACAACACTTTTTGTATGAAAAAAAGTAATGTTTTGTATGAGCCGTAACGTAGACTTTTTTATAATTTTTTGACTATCACATGAAATAAGGATAAACATTTGTTATAGTCTTTTCCTGAGACGAGACTCGAGAAGACGGTCTTCTTATTCTGTCATTGCTGAGTTTTTTACTTATTCCTCTGTGTTTGTATCAATCATGCGCAAACCCTCACATGAACATCCCAGCAAATATGCAATTGCGATTGCATCACACCGAAACATAAAAAGCCTTTGAAGTGAAATTTTATGCCAGAAAAAGTTGCAGACATTTGAAACAACCTTAGTCTTGTGTTTAGATTTATCAGCAGCTTTGGAAAAACTGCTCCGAACACTGAGGTTTTTATAACAGTTTATTTTGAATACAATACTTTTCAATTTTTCAGCATTTGGACGTTTCGCGACTGCGGAGACGTTGATATTTTTTCCTTTTCCATGTCAGCTTTGGGGTTGCATGTTATTCCAGAAGAAATTTCAAAAAAAATATGCAGTTTGGCGAAATCGCCCCGACTACCTCTACACACTTAAATTATTTTACCGTAATCTCAACAGCTGATCAGTTCGGTAAAATAAAACACCGTAATTCCGTCGAAATTCAACGGATTGCGGTAAAATTTTACCGAAAACTGTAAAAAATTACCGTACTCCGTTAATTTATTTCACTGACATTTTCAGCTGTTGGGATTACGTTGAATTTCAAGGATTCCTGTTAAATAATTTAAGTCTGTATATTCGTATTGTGCACTGTTCATACAATAACAAATGTTTATGGACCTTGGTTTTGGACAAACTTTTCCTCCCACCATGAATGACCACGTGGTTTCTGAACGGCCGCTAGTTTCCCTGTAAGTGGGCTTTCCCGATATTCCGGTTGTTTGCGAAACGTATTTATGCATGAAAATACTTTCTCAGATAAATATTCAGCTGTGAAGACCAATATAACATGTTTTACTTGTTTGTTGTTCTGTAAATAGCAGTGCGCGGAATTAGGGACTTATGAAAAATGACGTGCCCTAATGCCGCGCAATACTTTTTGGGATAAATCTCAAAAATTATGCTAATATTTAATAAGATTTCATAGAAGCATCATGAAACACATCGGTAGCAAGTAGTTTCATAGAATATTGCATAAATAACAAAACATTTTCAATATAAAATTCACGTTTGTTTGTGTTCTACAGTCTTAGCACGGACGCTAAGGAAATTGAAAAAATGGCGTCTGCTCAGACGGGCCTCCACTGATTATTTTTTTACGCCGCGAAAAATTGCTCTATTTACTTTTATTTGTGATTCAAACTTATTCTAAATCAAAGTAGCATCAAAAGGCGTTAAAAGTTGCTGCAGTATTGATGTGTATTTCCATATGTAAATAATTTTGTATGAAATGCGCGGAATTAGGCAATGCGCTGAATTAGGGCACTTTACGGTAACAGCAATATGATCAGTGTTGTCGTTTCGTAAAATGGACTATTTACACCGTCTTCAACCGAAGGCTGCACAAACTGAACAATAATTTGGTAATGGACAACACAAAACACCCAGTGATGAATTTTTCGTTTGACGAAAAGATTCCTGCGACTGGAGCGGGAATCGAATCCACGCCTCGTGGCATTCACAGTTCATCTAAACGTTTGACGCCGTTAACCCTCAAAGTTTACTCTTCTCAATGACCAGTTCATCCTCATTCATTCTAGGAGAAATGTATTAAATTTGTTCGATAAGAAGTATATGAATGCGGATGAACTGGTCGTGCAAAATTTAATAGTTTTCCTAACAAAATGGTCTATTCCACCGGTGAACTGAATTCACTCGATCCATGAATTTTGACGCTTGAGCGGGCTCGGAACATGTGGAGAGCATTTGGAAGCATGCACCGCTCAAGTGTCAACATTCTTGGACCGAGCTCCCCGTATAACCCATTTCCCCGAAAATGTTTTGGCACTAATAACTGTCTTAACCTTACATTATGTAGCCCACAGACACTCAGACGGTTTGACCAACATTGACTCCGCCCCCAGGTTGATGCTCATGTTGGTGCTATGTTTGAACGTGTGTGATGCTGCTTGACGAACCAATTTGACAGTTTGTGAAATACGTTTGATGGTTGACGAATCGGTCGGCCAAAATCAAACGAGTTTTGATTTCACTCAAACCGCTAGCGGGCGGAGCAAAGTGTTTGAAGAACTGATCGTACCGTCTGTAGGGATGTTGCACGAACATCGTCGTCGGCATGTCAAATTGTAGCTTCGACATCCCATGAACTGCCGATGCCAGATGGGTGGCAAGTCAAAATGCGTGAATTTAAACAGCGTCCAGTAATGTTGATCTAGCAAATGTGCGCTCTTGTGATGTTTCTATTTACTCCACTGCCGTTTACCCACAATCTTTAAACTATTCCTTTAGCAAATACACCAGCAGCTCTACCGGATTCCACCTAAAGTTCAGTACGGAACTCCTCCAAGGATTGTACCAGGAATTCCTACAAGGAATCCATCATGAATTTTTCCAGGAATGGGATTTCTTTTAAATTTCTTTCAAGGATTCTATCAGAGGTACTTCTACAGATTCAATCATGAGTTCTACGAAAGATCACATCAGCAGTTCTATAAGGGTTTCCATTAGGAATTTCTCTAGGGATTCCATCGGAGGTATCTCTAGGAATTCCATCAGAAGTTCCTTCAGGGATTACATCTGGAATTCTTCCAGGGATTCCATTAGGAGTTTCTTCAGGAATTCTACCTGGAACTTCTCTAGGAATTCCATCAGGAGTTCCTCAAACAATTCTATCAGAAATTTCTCCAAGGATTTCACCAGGAGTTCCTTCAGTGATTCCACCTTGGAATTCCTCCAGGGATTCTGTTTGGAATTCCTCTAGGGATTCCAACAGGAGTTCTTCTAGGGATCCTATCAGGAATTCCTCCAGGGATTCCATCAAGAGTTCTTATCAGGAGTATTTTTAGGGCTTCCATCAGAGTCCTCCTGGGGATTTAATCAGCAGTTCCTCCAGGGATTGCATCCAAAGTGTCTTCTGAGATTTTACCAGGAATCCTTCAAGAGATTATATTAGGAGTTCCTCGACGAATTTAATCAGGATTTCTCCTAGGGATATCATAAGGAATCCCTTAATTTCTCCAGGGATTTCAACAGGAGTTCCTATAGGAATTCCATCAGGAAAGATTCTGGGAATATATCAGAAGTTCCTCAAATTATTCCATCAGGAATTCCTTCAAGAATATCTTTGGGAATTCCTCCAGGGATTCCATCAGAAGGTCCTATAGGGATTGTATCAGGAGTCCCCCGAGGAATTCTATCAGGATTTTTTCAAGACATATCATAAGGAATTCCTCTATTTTTATTTAGGATTTTATCAGCAGTTCCATCAGGAATCTTATCAGGAATTTCTCCAAGAATTTCATCACGAGTTTCTAGGTATTCCATCAGGAGCTCGTAGGGATTCCATCAGGAGCTCTTCAAGGGATTTTATTAGAAGTTCCTCCAATGATTCCATCTGGAATTCCTTCAATGATATCTCTAGGAATTCTTCAGGAGTTGCTCCAGGGATTTCATTAATAGTTCCTTCTGAGATTCCATTTGGAATTCTTCCAGAAATTCTATCAAGAGTTCCTCCAGAGATTATAACAGGAGTTCCTCGAGAAATTTCATCAGGATTTCTTCTAGGGATATCATAAAGAGTTCCTCTAGGGATTCTATCAGGAGTCCCATCAGGAATCTTATAAGGAATTCCTCCAGGGATTCACCAGGAGTTCCTCTAGAGATTACATCAGAAATTTCTTCAGAGATTCGACCTGGAACTCCTATAGGGATCACATCATAAGTTCTTCTAGGGATTACATTATGAGTTCTTCTGGGGAATGCATCTGGCGTTCTTCTACGGATTTCACCAGGAGTTCCATCAAGGATTTCATTAGAAGTTCCTTCAGATATTCCATCTAGAATTCTTCCAGGGATTATATTCAAAAGTTTCTGGAATTATATCACGAGCTCCTTTAGAGATTCTGCCTGGAATTCCTACAGGGGTTCTTCCAGAAGTTTCTTTCCGTCAGGAGTTCTTTTGAAGGTTGCACCTGGAATTTCTCTAGAGATAATATAAAGGATTGCTTAAAGAATTCCACCAGGATTTCTTCTTGGGATTTTATAAAGAGTTTTGCCAGGCATGTTACCAGCAATCTCTCCAGGAATTCTTCCTAAGATTTTACCGGAAATTTCTCATAAGGATTTTATCAACAAAATTACTCTAGAGATTCTATCGGGAATTTCTCAAAGAATTATCACGGAATATCTCCAGAGATTCTTGAGGATTTCCTGGAATCAATTCTGCAATTTTACCAAAAATTTCTTATAAAGATTTCACAAGTAATTTGGGAATCCATCAGTATATCCCCAAGTGACTCTATGAGGAGATCCTCCTAGGATTCAAAAAAAAAGAATTCCTTCAGGGATTCCTCTGAGAATTCCTTCAGTGAATCCACCAGAAATTGGTTCGAAAATTTTGCTAGGATTTCCTCAAGGGATTCCAACTAAAAATTCTCCTGATTCCACCAGAGGTTCATAAATGGATTGGATCAGGAATTCGCTCAGGCAATTCTCCATGATTTCCATCAGGAAAATCTTCAAGGATTTCAGCTGAAATTATCATGGGGGTTCCACTAAAAATTCTTTAATGAACTTCACCAATTTTTTTTCCGGTGGTTTCACTGGGATTTCAAAAAAATCTTCTAGAAGTTCTTCCAAAACATTATGGAAAAAATCCTTAAGTTCCTTCAGAGACTTCATCAGTATTTTCTCTAACTATTTTTTTTTCGGAATTCCAGAAAATACTTCAATGCTTTGACTAGGATTTCCCTTCTTAGAATTTTTCAGGATTATCAGATATTCCTCCAGGGTATTATTAAAAAATATCCACAATTTCAAATGATTTTTTTTTTCTGGAAACCACGAGAGAATCGACCAGGGATTTCACGAAATTCTGAACTAAAAATGCTTTCTTTATCTACTCTAAATATTCCATTAAAAAGACATCTTCAAAATTGCATAACATTATTCCTCCATGGATTCCACTTATATTTACTCAGAAGGTTATACAAAGCATTTCTCTGAATGCCGTCAGGTTGAATCCTTTGAAGTATTTTTTTGGAAAATTTCTGGAAAAAATCATAGAATAATTTATTGTGAAATCCTTGTAAAAATCACCAAAGAAAACACTGGAGACAGCCTTTGTGGAAATTCCTTAATACATCTCTGGAAGAACTTTTAATGCAATCCCTGAAGAAGTTCCTACATGATTCTCTAAGGCAATTCCTGGTGGATTCCTTTGAAAAAATCCTCTAAGAAATGCTGAAAGAAAATGATGGATAAATTCCTTTAGGAATCCTGGTAGATTCTTGAAGAAATTCCTTCAAAAATTCAAGGTAGAATGCCTCGTAGGTTCCCTTAAGGGATACAAGGAAGAATCTTTGAAGGAAAAACTGGAAGAATTCATAAAACAATCTATTGAAGATTCCCTAGAAGAATCCCCTGAAAGTAATCTGGGGGAACTTCTCGAAAAATTGCAAGCGGAATTTCTGAAGGAATTCCTGGTGAAATCCCGTGTATGAAGTTTTTTTTTTAATTCTTTTGCAGTATTTCTTACTGAATTCCCAGAGGCTTCCTGGTGGAATTCCTGAAGGAATTCCTTAATAAATCTTTGTCGAAATTTTGAGTACAATCACTGTAAAAATTCCTGTAAAAGTATTTCTGTAGGATTTTTTGAAGGAATTTCTAGCAAAAATCGTGTAGGAAGAATGTTTAGATTAATCACTGAAGGACTTTTAGAAGTATTCCTAGGGAAAGATTTTTGATGCATAGGAGAAATTCCTGGCGGAATTTTTGATGGAATTCCTGTCATAATTCCTTGAAGAGAGGGGGGTTGGTTATTCATTGAGCAATCTCTCTGAAAATTTCTAGATGAATTCTTGGGGGAAGCGCAGGAAAAAAAAAAACCTTTAAAGAATCTATATAGAATTTCTTGAAGTTTCGCTGAAAAAAAATCCTAAATTAATCTTTGGAGGATATTTTCGTGGAATTCTTGAAGGAAGCATTGAATGAATAAATCCGTTGGGAAGTTTTTGGATAAATCTCTGGAGGACTCTGTAGAAACAAAATTACAAGAAAGAATCGCTGAAGATATAACTTTGGTGGAATTTAAGGAGGATTCCTAGAAGAACCCCTAAAAAAAGCTCTGGTGAAATCCTTATGGGAATTTCTGGTGATATATTTATTGAGAAGTATCTGAAAGAATTTGAATGATTGATGAAATCCTAGGATATAATTTTAAGAGGAATTCCTAAAGAAATCTTTGAAAAATTGTTATAGCAATCTCAGGAAGAATTCTTGGAGTCAGCTTTGAAGTAAACTCTGAAAAATTACTGAAAAAATCACTTGAGGATTTTTTTGATCTTTGAGTAGAGGAACCTTTGAAGGAATCTGCCTGAAGAGTTTTCCCCGGAGGAATTTCTAGGTAAATCTGTGGATAAATTTCTAGAGGAATTGTTGATAAAATTCCTGGTAGAATCCCAGGAAGAATTTCTGGTGGAATCCCTAGTATAACCAAGACTTCAAAGTAGAATAACTAGAGGAAACCACTAAAGACTCTGGATATAATCTTTGAAGAAATTACCATAGCCATTCTCATATCGATGACTGTTCAGAATAATCCCCGACGAGATCCCTCATAATTTTAGAGTCCTGGCGGAATACTTCGTGCGAATTGAAATTGGAATTCCTCATCAATATCCATTTCTGTCGGTACCTAAATTCTGAAAGTTCTGCTCTTCCTCACTACGATTATTGCCGTAGAAATATTCACCCCCACAGCCACAGAAATCGAAAAAAAAAAATAACAATCACATATGCACTAGACTTGCCGAGAGCATTCAAAACATGCGAAGAAATATGGTGTTGCTGCAACGAACTTTGACAGTTGGTCAAACGGTTGCAGCAACATAAATCGGTTTGACTAACTTGGGGGCGGAGTCAATGTTGGTCAAACCGTCTGAGCGTCTGTGGGCTGAATTACAGAGTGATGAACGACATCTGATTTGCGCCCTACACGGAGCCACAAATCAACCCAACTTTGACTTCTTTTGACGCAATTTGGCTCTTCCGTGGGATAACCCAAATTAGGGTTAACTGACATACATCTATCATTATGTAGTTTACGTTTGACAACAGCGAAAAAACCAACAACCCTGTGCAAAAAATATAAGCCTATTCACAAGACGTTTGAAATCAGCTGATCGGGAAGCTCTTTGACAGTTCTTCCATGGAAATGACAGCCTTGTGTTAGCACTGGTCCTCCACCGATGTAAACAAATGCATAGACGGACCTGTCACATGAAAAGGCCTATTGGCAGTTTTTCGAGTTTCACTGTCTTCGGCATCTTTGGTAATATATCATATGGGGTTGTGCTACTTTTCCCCGAATGTCGTTTCCCCGAACGCCAGTTCCCCGAATATCCCGTTTCCCCGAATAACCCACTTCCCCGAAAAGTTTTTGGAACTCATAATTTTCATATCTTTATACATTTCAGGGTGGTGAACATACTGGTCATCTGATATAATGGTTATCACGTCCAATGGTATGGGTGCCCTAGTGTAGATGTAGTTGTGAACCTTAGAGGAAAACAATATGCACTCCGTCTCGAAAAACACCCAGAATCCGGGTGTAAATTTTTCAAATTGGGTAATATTTCCATATGCATTGTGATGAGTCTGGAATGCGTGTGCAAGTTTCTTTGAGGAAAACAAAAACAAATCGTGTATGACGAGCGTATGCTAATCTACGTGTGTTCAAATGTCACTAAGCTCTATGCACCCTTCTTTATTTGATTAGCAGTTCTTACGAGTTTTACCGTCCTCAGCATTTTTGGCTACATGTGTATAGCCAAGAACGTCCAAATACCTCCTTCGATTGATTGCTAATCGTTCTTTCTAATTCACCATCCTGCCACTGAAAACTATTTATGCGCCTATTTGATCTGCTCCTTTTTTCGGGAAAGCGGGTCATTCGGGGAAATGGCATTCTGGGAAACAGGTCATTTTGGGAACTGGCGTTCGGGGAACTGACATTCGGGGAAACAACATTCGGGGACAAGTAGCACAATCATCATATGGGCGTATCTGCAGCGATAGATTTCTCTTCGACGATTTTCTCTTTCCATTTATTGCCAATTGACACGTTTATGTCTAGGATTTGTCGCATCAAACTTAAAATGTTCCACTACGGTGGCTATAGGGTAATGACTGTTTATTTTGTTCTCAAACGCTAACAGTTTGCGCCAGCGGCAAAAATTACAGACAACAACCTTTGGAACATTCAGTTTCTCTTACCGGCCACCGAGCGGTGACACTGATGTTTGTATTCCTCTCACTGATCGCGCTACGCTGGATTCTCAAATTTTTCAAACTTTTAACACAAGCGCATGGAAGAATGGTAGTCGGAGAACTGTCAAAACGTATGGAAAATAATGAAAAACGTAAATTGCTTGCAATTAGGAAACTGGATCAAAACAGTAGTGATTAGATATCAAGTATAAAGTGAATACATAACTTTTTGTGTTTAGTTCATCTTCCGTGGTGCTTTCTTTGCTTCAGGATTTTGTTTTTACTACCATTGAAAAAGAGCCATCTATTGCTTTTTCAGTTTTGAATATCGCCCTATTGCAACTTACCTACATAATAGATTCATTTTCCAAGTGTATTTTTGTGAAAGCTTTTGTGATACGTCTATTTGTACACCAAAAATTCAATAGAACTACTGTCTTTTGAAGAATAACCTAAGTTCAATAATTCACCTTGCACTGCTTTCTCCGGATTCTCATGGACGGAGACGTGCCGAGTAAAATCTGATTAGCGATCGACTAATTACGACACATTACGATTCAAAATTCTTTCCGACCCTCTGAGTGATTCACTTTACCGGACACTTAGTTACACTAAGGAAAACCTTCGTACATCTTCACTGAAGGATTTCGTTCCAAGCACACGCCGTAAAACCTCTATTATTCACGATATTTCATGAAATTCCCTCAACGACCGCATCTAATTGAGAACGTACCGTCGTGCGGGGTGACATTGGGCCTAGGGGGTGACTTTGACCGCCCTTTTCGATGCATCTCATGGCTAAGGTGGGTTTCAAAAAACCAAACCATGACCATTCAGTGGCTATTTATAACGTATTCTTGCAACATGCTACATTGTTTTTATTATTCGGGTTTTAGTTTGCTGTAAAAATCTTGGCCCAAAGTCACCCTTATGGACCAATGTCACCCCGCACGACGGTAAGCAAAGTTTTTCATCGTCCGGACAGAGAAAAAGAAAACTTCCCGCATAGAAAAATACAGTTTGTTGTATGTTCAAAACAATAACTATCTTCTATCTGTTAATGTGAATGTACCACAATCAGTTGCTATTCTGTCGAACAATATGAAAACAAAAGTTTCAGACTATAAAGAATGGTTTGATCAAATTATATCAAACAGTAACATTCTTTGATATTGATCCGATATTGTTGAACAATATAAGGATGAAATTCGGGAGGAACTGTGGGCATGTAACGTAACCATTTCTGAAATGGGTTGCCTGTTTAAGTTTTCTGACACACTTACACTTGTACATGTAACAATAATTTACCGTTTTTTAACAGTTCGTCAAACAGTTCCACGCATTAGTGTCTGAGTTTGTTTGAGTCGATGCAACAATTTCATTATTTTGCTGGACACGCATATAAAAATTCACACAAGGATTTTCTGGGTTCCATCAATAAATATCAATACTAATTATTATTTAATTCTTCCTTCGGCTTTTAGTACCTATTCGACGCAGAAAAGTTAAAAGATTAAAATTTGCATGTGTTTTGTACGATATAAACGAGTTGATTTTTTTTCTGTCACTGTGTGAACGTACAATATTACTGCGATAATTTATTTAAGGGTGCAAGTAGTCAAGTTTGTTTTGTTGCTCGTAAGTCAGGCCCATGGCCCGGTCGACTTTGGGCTCATTCAAATATTACGTAACGCAAAATTTATCAATTTTAGACCCCCTCCCACCCCCACGTAACAGCTTTTGTATGGAAAATTTTAAATTTTTGTATGGACCGTAACACTATGTAAGACCCCCTCCCTCCCCCTGTTGTGTTACGTAATATTTGAACGGTCCCTTTTAGCGTAGTCAACATCTCCATGTGTTTACCCATTTTCGGGTAATTTGAATCGAGAGTGCAATCAGAATGCGAAGTTTTGTTTAATGTTTATGATCCATAATCGAGCAAGAGTCGCAATCAAATCACTGGTTGCTTGCTTGGAGGCTTGCAGGATGCCTTTTAATGTTTGCTCTCCTTCCAAAACCATCGAAATGTTGAATGTGCTTCGACTTTTTGGCACATTATTAGCTAATTTAACAATATCAAAAATTTATAATCAAACCATAGCAAACAATTAAACAAAACAATGGTCTTTATTTTCACAGTTCTTACAACTGACAGTGGGCGATATTCACTTATCGCCCGGGACATCCTGGCTACGAAGAACACTGTGTATCGATATATGGTGGTCATGGGCCTGTCGTAAGTGGAGTAATCCGGCCAAAACTTTTGCTTCCGTTCCGTCGCGTCGGCCAAAAACATTCGGGACAGAGTCTGGTCCATTGCGTCTGTAAGCTGTCGACAATTCTTCCGCGCTGAAGTCGCCCTGCTGAACGTCTACGGCTCTTCCGAAATCCCCAGTCAAACAGTAGGATTTTTTCCAGCTTTCGAGTAGTCAAGGAAGAAGTGATTGAGTTAAATGGAGTATCAGCAAATTACCTCCTTTGCTGGAAATGAACAACGAGGATACGAGCAGATTGGTTACCATTTGGAACGCAACCTGACCATGGGACCACCGAATGCAGGATGTAATTGCAGATGAATTTTGTTCATCAGAAAGGAAACCAGTGGAAGTTCTTCCGTATGATAGACTGCCAGCTGTTACTAATTATGAATGCAATTTGAGGTAAGTGTTTATTATGGACCGAAGCACGAGTTCATTATGTGACGTTTGAGCGGTGCCGTGTTATTTACGTGACCATGGCAACGAGTGAATTTGGCACCGCTACGTCAAATTAGTGAACTCGTGCATTGGTCCATTGAAGGCAAAGAAAATTTTCTTATATTTCTTATTCATATTCTTTTAGCAGCATCTGTTCCAACGCCTTCTGAAAATAGTACCTATACTGGCTACGGATGTTACGGTTATGGACTTGCGGTGCCATCGGAAAGCGCAGTATGATGTGAAGATTGACGGAATAAATGCAGTCATTTTCTTCGATCAGATAATGAAAATATGCATAGATACACAACTTAAGTACAAACTTGACCAAGTTCGATTGATTTACTAATCAAAGTAAGTATTCTTATGTGAAAAAAATAAATAAATCAATTGAAACATAGACTCAAACACTGCTTTTGTGGATTTATTCTGGAAGGAAAACAGTGAGACAAGAGGTTCGTTTATCTTTTCCAAAAGATGTTTTTTAATACGTACATTCTTGTCGCGCTGTTCCTTATTCAATTTCTTCTTAAATTATTGTTTTCATGAGTTATGGTATAAATACAACAGCACTGTACGGTATAGGGTTTTCAATACAATAATTAATTTTATTTTTGTTTATTGTTATACTGTACTTAAATTGTTTCCTTTACAGTTTATTGAACGAAACCATGGATAGTATAACAATCATTTGGCAGACTGCAAACGACAAATTTTGTTCGAGAAAATCGGCGATTTTTAATGGTTACATAACTTAACCGCCCATTCCCCACATTGTAATTTACCCAATTACTATTTGCAAAACGGTCAAACCCGTTTCAGGTAGGGTGAGCTTATTGTTAATTTCCATGTTATATGAAATTGTTACGGTATTGTCGCAAACGGTTGTGAATAATACGGGAAACAGTACAGATATGGTTCACGAGTATGCGGGTTGTGCGCATCAATGTGAGCGTGTTGTTTGGTGTAGAAAACGGTTCTTTTGATTGCGGTGTTTCCGTTGCACTTTGAGTAACTGTCATGATTGTTCGTTCAAAAGGGGGTGTGCTTATAAGTCGGGGCTGTATTTCGATGGCACCAATGAATTTCGTGGATCTAGATATTCGAGTAAAACATATTATTACAACGTTGAAGTGTTGTATTTTGACCACAGTGACCACAGTGAGCCGTTAATAGTGGGACAAATCAAAACTGATTGCGACCGAAGTGAAAATGGATACGACGAATGTAGGCAACAGTAAGTAATTATTTTTAATAAGCCAGCGCCAAGGGCAAGAATTGTAGCAACTGTTTAGCGAAGGAAAGCATCGACGAAGAGAACCGATCATCGCAGATAACTGTATCAATTTCAAATCAAGGCTATGTTCCGATTGTTAAATTTTTGGGTGAGAGAGAAGGTGATTTTTTCGTGACGGACCCGTTCACGCTTCTATCCATTTTCGAAACTGGAATCCAAAACTGTCATCAAAATTCCTATTAATCAAATGTCATCTCAGTTTTATGGATCAAAACGTCTGTGCCATCAAAATTAAGAGAGATTTTTTTTGTTTCGCATTTGCTAGTTTTATTCAGTTCGCACAAAAGGTATGATTTTCAGATCTAGTATTGATACGACTGCGCAAAATGCTTTCAGTTATACACTCAAACAAACGGACTATGGAAATAGATAGAAACATCCTTTGGAAGCTCGCCACAAGAATGTCATAAATTTGCCTTAATATTTTTGTGGCAACCTGGAATCGAATCAAGAACCTTGCCATCGATAGGCCCGTTCGTACGCCACGTGCATATCAACGCCTTGATGCAATATTCGTTCCAGTCTTTATTAGGCTAAATGTATGAATTTCGATAGCCCAGTTCGCTGCGTGTAGTTGTCATCTAGGTTGTGATTCTTTATGGCTTTGAGCCTTTCAGTCTTATTCAGCTTTTTCTAAATATTTTCGTAAATTGTTTCTCTCCAACTGTATCCAGATTTTGATCTAAGCAACCTGGCGTTTCTACTTAGGCGTTCATTAGAAGCTACTCCCACAAATGTTGAATTCAGGCG
The DNA here is from genome assembly GCF_002204515.2 of Aedes aegypti. Taxonomy (NCBI): domain Eukaryota; kingdom Metazoa; phylum Arthropoda; class Insecta; order Diptera; family Culicidae; genus Aedes; species Aedes aegypti. Next base: position 5,937 of record NW_018734944.1, on the reverse strand, counting down.
TAGGCTACTCCGATGGATGTTGGTTACGATGTCGAACGCGTGACATTTGTGGGAGAATTCTTCCTGCTTGACTATTCTATGAAGCACTCAATAGTTGCGGTGAAGTTTGCAATGCGCGTGCACATGTGTGTTTGTGAAATGCTGTCTTTTTTACAGTAATCGCTCAAAGGCGCTAGGCATGGACAGTAGTGATGAGTATTTTACAAGTGGCTAGTTACTATGAAATATAGGAGTGTCTGACATCGGACGTGACTTATTTAGTGATGTGCAGACTCGTACAAATGCGGTTTGTAAGAGCCATCATCTCCATGTCCATGCGCGTTAGAGCTAGCATCGGCCTTAGCCAAAGCGTTCAGATGAGCGGCCTTAGCGTGCTGCACTTCTGGGGTTTCCACTGGAACTCCGTTGTGGATGACTGGAACGTGTTGAGGTCCATGCCATGCTCCACCTCCATGGTGAGCTCCAGCGTAAGCAGCTGGGGCCGAATGGTAAGCTGGAGCGTGGACAACTGGGGCGTGATATGGAGCTGGGGCATAGTGAGGTTGTGCGGCGACCTTAGCATAAGCAGCAGCGTGAGCAGCCTTAGCGTGCTGAACTTCTGCGGTTTCGACTGGGACGCCCTTCTGGATCTGTGGAATGTGAATCGGTCCGTTCCACTTCTGAACAGGGGCTTCGTAGTGACCACCACCCCAGTGATGAGCAGTTGGCGCTGGAGCAGCATGAGCGGCAATATGAGCGTGGACAGCAAAGTGAGCAGCCTTGGCAGCGGCCACTTCAGGAGTATCCTGAACTCCGTAGCATGCCGAAGCCATCAGCAGCACTGATCCCAACAACTAGAAGGATCAAGAAGAAACCACATCAATCTATTAGTAAATCACTGGAGGTTATTTCACTTGAGTTCACTTAGAAGAGTCCATATTTATCCATCTTGTAATCACTCAATCCCTCCAAACTACTTACAAAGGTTTTCATTGTTGAACTGGGTAAAATTTGCAAAGCAATACACAACACGTGATAGAACTATTGAGTGCTCCTGTAAGTGCAAACCTCCTGGTTGATCTGAGTCAGACGAGGACTGTTCGCGGACTGTGCCTTTCCCGGTGTTCGGTAAGCAGTTTTATACAGAACAGCCCCCAACAATCCGGACAATCATCCAAGTTGGCCAATTTCGAATGCATTGCACACGATGATCTTGGCAGGCGACGCTTTCGGCCTTCCCAGGCGTTGCATCTTCACCTGATCGAACGGTTTTCGTGCAGCAGCGCGTCGCACGGTGGAGTAGCGGGAACAAACTCGTGGCCATAAGTTCGGATATGAAAATAGATGATATTTTTGATCGCGCTTCACTTTACGTGTGTATGACGCATGTTGTTAAATTGAAGTGACGTAACTTAATTGTTTTTAATGGTTTTATAGGCTTACTATTCTCGCTTAATTTATGATCTCGCCCTAAAAGTCATTGCTAATCAAGTCTGTAGCTTGTTATTACTGAGCAAACGAATGGATTTACACGTTATTTCACAATGCTCTATCTCCCAGTGGTGATAATTTTCATAAATTTTCATAAGAATAATGAGCTCGGTTACCAATGGCTTTTAGGGCGAGATTATAAGTTATACAAGAATGATGGCCAAATTTTAATTTTTGTTTCAAACAACTGTTGCTTTTTCTTCTGTGTAGCTAAACTGACAGAAGTAAACAAAACAAGTCCAGAAAACAATAAATATAGTTCATTTTACAATACGCTTTTGAACAGCTGGTCGCTTATTTTATGAATGAATTTTTGACAGAAGACAGTGTCGTAACGTGTAAAAGTAACATCAATATCATCAGTGTTGTCGTTTCGTAAAATGGACTATTGGGTGAAAATTATTTAAGAAGTAATAATAAGTGGTTTTGCAAAAATAAGTGACTTAAGCTGTGATTTTTCAAAGGACGAATGCAACAATGTTGAAGATCTTTACTTATAAAGGAAATGAAACTCTTCTGCCATTGTGGGCACGGAACTATAGTGGAATTGTATTGTTATTTAACAATATACTGTGTTGATGTTACAATACGGTCAATGTTACAATAATGTTCTATAAAGTCATATTTTTTCTTGCAATGAATGTTGGTGCATGATTCTAGAGGCTCCAAAGAAACCTTCAGAGATTATTAACAATTTCCTCTATGATTTCACGAGAAAAAGCTCCAGGAGTTCTTCTAAGATAGCACAAAAGCTTCCAAGGTTCTGAGAAGAAGTTTTCAAGCTTTTGAAGAGAAATTTCTAAGCTTCCGAAGAGAAGCTTCCAAGCTTCCGAAAAGACGCTACCAAGCTTCCGAAAAGACGCTACCAAGCTTCTAAGGAGAAGCTTCCAAGCTTCTGAGGAGAAGCTTCCAAGCTTCTGAGGAGAAGCTTCCAAGCTTCTGAGGAGAAGCTTCCAAGCTTCTGAGGAGAAGCTTCCAAGCTTTTGAGGAGAAGCTTCCAAGCTTCTGAGGAGAAGCTTCCAAGCTTCTGAGGAGAAGCTTCCAAGCCTCTGAGGAGAAGCTTCCATGCTTCTGAGGAGAACCTTCCACTTTTCTGAGGAGAAGCTTCCACTTTTTCTGAGGAGAAGCTTCCAAGCTTCTGAAGAGAAGCTTCCAAGCTTCTGAGGAGAAGCTTCGAGCTTCTGAGGAGAAGCTCACAAGCTTCTGAGAAGAAGCGTCCAAGCTTCTGAGGAGAAGCTCCCAAGCTTCTGAGGAGAAGCTCCCAAGCTTCTGAGGAAGAAGCTTCCAAGCTTCTGAAGAGAAGCTTCCAAGCTTCTGAAGAGAAGCTTCCAAGCTTCTGAGGAGAACCTGCCACTTTTCTGAGGAGAAGCTTCCACTTTTTTCTGAGGAGAAGCTTCCAAGCTTCTGAGGAGAAGATTCCAAGCTTCTGAGGAGAATCTTCCAAGCTTCTGAGGAGAAGCTTCCAAGCTTCTGAGGAGAAGCTTCCAAGCTTCTGAGGAGAAGCTTCCCAAGCTTCTGAGGAGAAGCTTCCAAGCTTCTGAGGAGAAGCTTCCAAAGCTTCTGAGGAGAAGCTTCCAAGCTTCTGAGGAGAAGCTTCCAAGCTTCTGAGGAAGAAGCTTCCAAGCTTCTGAGGAAGAAGCTTCCAAGCTTCTGAGAAGAAGCTTCCAAGCTTCTGAGGAGAAGCTTCCAAGCTTCTGAGAAGAAGAAGCTTCCAAGCTTCTGAGAAGAAGCTTCCAAGCTTCTGAGAAGAAGCTTCCAAGAAGCTTCCAAGCTTCTGAGAAGAAGCTTCCAAGCTCTGAGAAGAAGCTTCCAAGCTTCTGAGAAGAAGCTTCCAAGCTTCTGAGAAGAAGCTTCCAAGCTTCTGAGAAGAAGCTTCCAAGCTTCTGAGAAGAAAGCTTCCAAAGCTTCTGAGAAGAAGCTTCCAAGCTTCTGAGAAGAAGCTTCCAAGCTTCTGAGAGAAGCTTCCAAGCTTCTGAAGCTTCCCTTCTGAGAAGAAGCTTCCAAGCTTCTGAGGAGAAGCTTCCAAGCTTCTGAGGAGAAGCTTCCAAGCTTCTGAGGAGAAGCTTCCAAGCTTCTGAGGAGAAGCTTCCAAGCTTCTGAGGAGAAGCTTCCAAGCTTCTGAGGAGAAGCTTCCAAGCTTCTGAGGAGAAGCTTCCAAAGCTTCTGAGGAGAAGCTTCCAAGCTTTCTGAGGAGAAGCTTCCAAGCTTCTGAGGAGAAGCTTCCAAGCTTCTGAGAAGAAGCTTCCAAGCTTCTGAGAAGAAGCTTCCAAGCTTCTGAGAAGAAGCTTCCAAGCTTCTGAGAAGAAGCTTCCAAGCTTCTGAGAAGAAGCTTCCAAGCTTCTGAGAAGAAGCTTCCAAGCTTCTGAGAAGAAGCTTCCAAGCTTCTGAGAAGAAGCTTCCAAGCTTCTGAGAAGAAGCTTCCAAGCTTCTGAGAAGAAGCTTCCAAGCTTCTGAGAAGAAGCTTCCAAGCTTCTGAGAAGAAGCTTCCAAGCTTCTGAGAAGAAGCTTCCAAGCTTCTGAGGAAGAAGCTTCCAAGCTTCTGAGAGAAGCTTCCAAGCTTGTGAGGAGAAGCTTCCCAAGCTTCTGAGGAGAAGCTTCCAAGCTTGCTGAGGAGAAGCTTCCAAGCTTCTGAAGAAGAAGCTTCCAAGCTTCTGAGAAGAAGCTTCCAAGGTTCTGAGAAGAAGCTTCCAAGCTTCTGAGAAGAAGCTTCCAAGCTTCTGAGAAGAAGCTTCCAAGCTTCTGAGAAGAAGCTTCCAAGCTTCTGAGAAGAAGCTTCCAAGCTTCTGAGAAGAAGCTTCCAAGCTTTCTGAGAAGAAGCTTCCAAGCTTCTGAGGAGAAGCTTCCAAGCTTCTGAGAAGAAGCTTCCAAGCTTCTGAGGAAGAAGCTTCCAAGCTTCTGAGGAGAAGCTTCCAAGCTTCTAAGGAGAACTTCCAAGCTTCTGGAAGAAGCTTCCAAAGCTTGTGAGAGAAGCTTCCAAGCTTCTGAGGAGAAGCTTCCAAGCTTCTGAGGAAAGCTTCCAAGCTTCTGAGGAGAAGCTTCCAAGCTTCTGAGGAGAAGCTTCCAAGCTTCTGAGGAGAAGCTTCCAAGCTTCTGAGAGAAGCTTCCAAGCTTCAGGAGAAGCTTCCAAAGCTTCTTCTGAGAGAAGCTTCCAAGCTTCTGAGAGAAGCTTCCAAGCTTCTGAGGAGAAGCTTCCAAGCTTCTGAGGAGAAGCTTCAAGCTTCTGAGGAGAAGCTTCCAAGCTTCTGAGGAGAAGCTTCCAAGCTTCTGAGGAGAAGCTTCCAAGCTTCTGAGGAGAAGCTTCCAAGCTTCTGAGGAGAAGCTTCCAAGCTTCTGAAGGAGAAGCTTCCAACAGCTTCTCTGAGGAGAAGCTTCCAAGCTTTGAGGAGAAGCTTCCAAGCTTCTGGGAGAAAGCTTCAAGCTTCTGAGGAGAAGCTTCCAAGCTTCTGAGGAGAAGCTTCCAAGCTTCTGAGGAGAAGCTTCAAGCTTTGAGGAGAAGCTTCCAAGCTTTTGAGGAGAAGCTTCCCAAGCTTCTGAGGAGAAGCTTCCAAGCTTCTGGGAAAAGAAGCTTCTACAGGGTGTTCCCTGCTTTCGGGCATTTTCAGGTTGATGCCTTTACGAATTCATTCACGGTTTCTCTGGTCAATGAAGCGCTCTTGCAGTTCTTCCAAACATTTCATGAGTTATTAAAACAAAAAAATCCATAAATTCTTCCAAATTTATTTGAAAGTTACACACAAGCAAATACTGGCAGTGTTTATTCCGATCAATAATATACAAATTTATTGCGGGACTGCGTTCGACATTTTTCTAGAAAAATCTCTCACAAGCATCTAGAGGATGTCATCCAAAAATTCGACCGTTTATTTCTAAATAAACAAGATAGCAATTTATCTACCCAAATCTACCATGACTTTCTCAAGAGTTAAGGAGTTTTATCAAAGATCCTTTCAAGAGTCTTTCAGGAATTATTGTTGATGTTTTATCAAAGATTACTACAGGATGCATTTCAGAACTACCTTTCGGATTTTTAGAGAATTTTCCCTAACAGTTCCTACAAAAAATCCTTGACAATCCCTGAAGACATTCCTGAAAAATTCTTTGAGTGATTCCTTACTAATGAATAGAAAATTTCTCGGTGAATTTCTAAAAAAACTTCCTGAAGACATTTTGATAAGCATCTCTGGAGTAATTCTAAAAGCATCCTTAGAGAAATTTCTGGTTGAAATCTTAGAGAATCCTGAACGACGATTGGTGGAAATCTTCAGAACACAGTGATGGTATCACTGGAGAAATTGCTTAATTAACTTCAATTTTAAATATGGGCCATAATTTGAATCTTGACACTTTCGATCATGTTTGACGTTAATTTGGTCGACAAAACGCCACAGGATTAGGCATTGTTTTTGGACTTCAAACAACGAAAAGCATTCAAAAATTGTGTAAACATGTGTTTTTGGCGTTTGATAA
>NW_018734943.1:0-24321 GCF_002204515.2 Aedes aegypti | reverse complement strand
ATCGATCCAATTTTCATTTCAATAATTTTAAACATTTTCTTCGGAAGATACGTCCCTTTGAATTTTGCTGAAAATATATACAAGATACAGTTCAAGGATTTGCTACAGGTGGTCCGTAAAAAGGTACACAAAAAATCTGTCAAGAATTTTCACCACTATAAGATCAATATGGAATTATAATCTTAATTATTCCGGTTTTTTTCCTTCTGCCTAAAATATCTGAATGGACCATTCAAAAAATCATAAAAATAATTAATGTCATCATAAAGAAGGTTGAACTTAAGTTCTTGTCGAATTCGATTATGTAGAAAAAACTTGCTGAAAATAACGTTTTTCTCAAAACATGACGAATTAATCTTAAAAGTATATTTGAAAAAAAAACATCTGTAAATAACGGCTTATTTCGAATTTAAAAAAAAAAGTTTACAATATTTTTTTCAATTTCAAAAATAGATTTCTCCATAATTTGTGTGACAAAACAATTTAAAAGAACGCAACTTATACATTGAGGTTTTTTTACTCGGGAGATACGAACCGTGTAAAAAAAAACCATGCAAAGAAAAACCGTGTAAATTCTGGAATTCGTGTAAAACTAATCCGTGTAAATTCCGAATTCCGTGTAAAAGAAACCGTGTTAATTCTGGAGTCCGTTTAGAAAAGCACCAAAACTTGTTAATTCCGGAATAAAACCCGTATAAATTGTGATATCCATGCTAAAAACCGTGCAAAACAAACGTGCAAAAAAAAAACTTTAGGGTACCGGAGATCGCAACTAAATTTATTAAAAAAATGTCAACGAATTTTAGACATTTCTGAAGAAATGTCAAAACATTTTTTGGCAGAATCATATTTCAGTTGTTCTTTGAAGAAGTAAATTTGCTATTATATTTAGTTTATTTTTTGGTTGTCTGGGGTAAAATTCTGGTGCAATTGTTATACGACTTTCTAGATAAATCTTTGAAGAATCCATAAATTCTACGAGAAAAAAAACTAGCATTATTCATAAAGAATTATTACAAGGTATTTTAAAACGAGACATTTTGTATAATTTATGGTAGATTATTAGCATTGTTAAATTTGGTTTTCCATTAGGCAGGAATTATTACAGATGTGTCTTCCCTTAATGTTTTAAAAAAATTAAGCAAGAAATTGTTCTGACATTGCATAACATAAACTGGAAGTATATTGTCAAATGTACTCTTCTGAATTAAAAAAATCTTACAATAAACTAATGACAATTTCTTAAATAATTTACCTAAAAAAAACCTAACAACATCTCCTGCTAACTAATTTAGAGGCTTCCAAGACATTTCCCTTAAAATTTCTATGGAATTTCACTTAGTGCAAGTTTTGCCAAACAATTTATCATTAAAAATTTTCCAAGAATTGTGGTATTTTTCATGAAAACGTTTGCATTGACTTCACCAATAATAACGTCAAAAATTATTGTAAGGAATTCCACATGACAATGGCGCTCACTTCATAAAAAATATTGAGGCGCAAAAATTATCTGTAAAGATATCAAATTATCTTATAAAAAGACCAAGAAAAGAGATATTTTATGTTCAAGTCTTATTCCAAAAATTTGCGAGCACAAATTAATAATAGAATACATAATATTGTAATCATTTTTAATGGAACATATGTATCAGAACAGCATCGGAGAGATGAAATCCTTTGCTTATATTTATAAAACCAAAATATCATCTGATCAGGTCAGACTTAAAACATACCATTTGCATACGAATTAAATCTATGGAACAAAACTTAAAAACAAACTTAGAAATTTATGTTTTGAACTTTGGTTTCCGAAACCTTTCAAATAATTTGTTCTACTTTTGGCAAAACTTTTCAAAAGCCTATTTGAGTCAAAATTCGTGGTAATATTGGTGCCTTAAAACGCTAAGTTGGAATTTCCGGATATAAAACACATGCTTCAATTCCATGAAATTTCTATAAAGATGAGCTGGACCAGTTCATCGCTCCATAGTTTACTAAGGTACGTTTCTCAAGAAGTATCTTAAATAATCTTTTTGGGGCAGGATTGTGCTTCACTTCTTGGAATAATTTGATCAAATTAAGAAGCGGCGATAAACATTTTGTTGAACAAGTTGAGAACAATTTTTGGTTGAATATGTCTCGGTATTTCAATGAAACTTTGCCCCTTCGAAGAAATATTTGGGGGGATTTGGTTCCTATGACCACTACTGCTTTCAGAAACTCCTTGAAAAATTTAAGACGAAAGTTCTTATTAATTCATCAGATATTGCTCAAGGAATTGAGCTACTGCTCACCCAGGAAACTAAATAAGTTCTATTCAAAGTTTATTTTGATGTTACTCTGGAAGTTATTTCAGAGACTTCTGTAAGTATTTTGCCAGAAACAACTTAACGTTTTTAAGTTCCCTGAAAAATATTCCAGATATCCCGTTGAAAATTAAAAAAAAATCATTATACCATGTTTGCATCTTGAAAATGTTCTGAAGTATTCCCTGGAGCATTTCTAAAAGAAATTGCTGTATTGCCTTTCTATAAAGGGAAAGGTAAAATCCCTGATGAATTCTCAGATTAAATTAATGAAGTTGATCGAATTGATGAACTTGACACCTTCTTGGAATTCCTGAAAAAATATTCTATTTCAAAGTATTTTTTTTTTTTTTTTTGAAAAAATACCTCTTAAATAAAGAATTTGAAGGTAGAAACTTAGAACAAGATCTAAAGAAAAATTTAGATAAAAATGTCAAAACCACTAGAGAAATTCCTGGATAAATCTCTGAAAGAATTGCCGTAGAAATCCTTAGAGACATTTTTGAATTATTCAATTATTAGAGAATTTCTGGAAAAGTTATTGATGAATGAATTTGTAGGAGCTAGTTCTGGAAAATTTTGGAGAAGTGTGCATGAAGCTCTCAGAAAAATCAATGGAAGTGTTGTAAAAAAAAAACAAAATAAAAAGAATCAATGAATAATACAGCATAACAAAAATGACATTTTGCGTGTCTCAAGGATCAAACCACGTGCCTCTGACAGCAACCTATTTGATTCCGTTCTCAGAAATGTTTCAGCACGTCACAATTCTTAGCTACAGATCGCCAAAGTTGTAAAAATATTGATGTTTACGTGAAATTTAAAGCATAATTAATAATTTTTGTTGTGATTTTATCCACCAAGCATGCAAAACATGACTTTTTACTTTCATTCCAGATATAATTTGATTGAAAATGCACAATTAAATTTAGATTTTGGATTTGTTTATCGGCATATCGGTCTATTTTGCTCGAAATGAGAGAGATCATGGAGAAGAAAGCAATGAATACTAGATGGATAGGTACCGTAAGGGAACGGCGAGAGAAATTGGATTAGATGTTGAAGAGGGCATACCATATGAAACAGTATTACTTGAAACGTCCTTCCTTGTGGCTAACGTCCCCTATGGAAACGGCTTGGTGTATTTTGAGAATGACACACCAATGTAAAATATTAAATTTAGATTAAATCGATTTTTTCAACATGCTTGCAGTCTCCATACAAAATAATTCGTTTCTCTCGTACGGCAAAAGACAATACTTTTCCAAACCATCAAAAAATAACTTCTGAGCATCTAAAATATTATAAACTGTGTCGATTAGTATTGTTATGCACAAGAACTTTGGGTTCTGTGGCAATTGGATTCAGCAACCCCAAATTTGCTGAAGACATAAGTTTTGATCTTTGAGACATCTTTGAAATGGTTATTTTTGTTCCTTTGCTCACCTAGTTGTTCCGCTGATTTTTTTCGTTTGTTTAAGTACGTGATCTGAAATTGTCTTCCCTCATGGTTGTACTAGCTTTAAGCTACGAAACGCTGAAATATGCGAAAACAAAGAACAAGTGATCCTTATCTGTTGAAATGTAAAAAATGTAATAAATAGTGGTAAATATCTTTTCATAAAATGTTTTTTCTTTCTCTTCCAGGTACTGAACAAAGTGACAGGATCAGAAAATCAAACCAGTGAGTAAACGATTCTGAAAATCTTACGAGAATATTATAAAATGAAGAGTTGGTTTATATCCAAAGAGAGTAAGTGTTTATGATCACTGTTCCTTAAAACTTTGCTAGAACAGTAAAGCACCAAAACAAGTCCCAAACATTAACTCTTAAACCTAAAGGGTTTTGTATTATGCGTTCTAAACAGTGTGATTGGAGATTGTTTTGAGATTTTAAATTTGGCATAAAAATTCGCTAAGGTTTACTGTATCACACACTTTTGAAAATGAAATGCTTAAATACTTTTCACGATATTCAAAATTTTGTAATGATTGCATTGAGTTTATCCTGTGACAAATAGGGCTATTTTTCTGTGACTTACAGACCAAACGTCAAGTGCTCCTGAAAATGTGTGTGTGTGTGTGTTTGTGTAAATTGTGTGTGTTTGTGAAAAATTTGAAAATTATTAAACACGTACGAGGATTTCCTAAAATATGAGTAAAATTTACTCACCACAACCATTCTTCTGACAGAATAACGACATCTCTCACACCACAACAGGCACTTACCGCTCATTATAATCGAATTTGGTGGTAATAGTCGAACTGCTGCCGCTGACTGCTCACTTTGTCACCATATTTCAATTTCTCGGATCGTTGACATCGCACATGTCCACCAGCCAGCATGGATATGAACGAGCTCCCGAAGTCACTCACACTCGTCACCCGCCCCCCATTCCCATTTAATAACTTAATCGAGAACCGCCTGCCACATATCAGCTATTTGGGATGGATGTTTAAAACAACGCTCGTTTTTCTCTTCCTTTTTTCCTCTGTAACCATTGGCGGCATTGTTTTGTGCAGTTGGGCCGAGCCCTTTATTACAACTTCAGCAGCCGGCTGTCAAAATCACATAAATCAAATTTAATATCTTAATATGCGAGAGTATACTGCTCTGTGGTCGGGAACTCTGGAAGTAGTGATGCTTGAAAGGCTTTCAACATGGGACACGGTGGCGCGGCTTCATACAAAGGTTCGGACTAAACCTTGAAAGTGTCCCAAATCGATTGAAAACGATAATTTATCGACTTTTCTTGATGTATAAAGTTATCTTCATGGAAATTAACCAAAAGTAAATACTGCGATGTTTCGGTTTCAGTTTTGTCCAGATGACATTCTTAACCAATTAAGATAAAAAGGCTGTTTTACATGAAAATTAGATGAACTACGGAACAAAAATGTACAGAAACTGATAGCGGAGATACAAATTCAGCTTCCTGATGGCAGTTTATTCTAATTTTAGCAAAATTGTAAATCTGGATACAGTTTCCAATTACGAAAATATTTGAAAACCCTATAGAGAGATTTAATGTTATTTTCTAATGTATGGCCTTGGCGAAAAATGAAAACAAACCTGATAATTTTAATTTTTTGGGAAACGTTATTCAAAAGTATAGAAATTTGTAAAAAAATGTTTAAGTCCTTCAAATTTAGGAATTTTGTCCAGCTATGCGCCACTGTGCGACGCGAAAATAATGACGGTGTGAGATGATGGCTGTCGGGTGACGTCATGGAGGAAAAAACTCATAACAACCACCACTAGGTTGATGGTCGCCTCGGGAATTCACCCCCGTATTCTTCGGGCCGAGCTGATACGGAACATATGCTCCCGTGATATAAGCTAGTTTCTCAAACTGCCTGGAAAAAACGGTCGAACTGGGACTGGTAGAGCCTGAGCTCGTGCTAGGTGGAAAGAGAAGTGTAATATGAAACCACAAAATCCCCAAAACAGGGAACCTTTTCACAAACACTCATCTGGTTTTGATAATCCTCATTATGTGGGGGTTGCGGAAAAGGAGCGGGCTTAGTGAGCTTGAACCAAGACTGGAATCATCCAAAGTGAGATTATTTCCATAGGCGTAACCAAGAGAGATGGGGAAGACCAACTGATATACTACGAAGACTATTTTTACATTAGCATTTTTCAAAGATGTTCTCCATAATTTATCTTTTAAAATATGATTGCGTCATTATTAACCTTATGGATTATTCTTGAAAATCATCAACAATTGGTCTATTTTTCCAAATACCCTACCAAAAATCATTGAAAAGTTCCATTAAAAATTTGCTCTGTATCGTACAAATATCCTATACTTATCCGTGAGGAAACTACCCAGTGTGCTGCCAGGAAATCTTCGAAGAATTTATCAAGGCACCGTTTCAGCAATACCATCATATATTTCATCAGAAACTCCACCAAGTATTCCTCAAAGTATTCTACAAATATCATTCCGGGAATTTCTCCAAGCGATGATGCTACCAAAATATTTTCTAGGAAATAACCAAAATATTTTCTAGGAGAAACATCAGCGATGAAATTTTCTAAGGAATGCGTTAAGATTGTTAAGAGAATTATTGATGAATTTCTTTGAGAATTTTCTTCCAGCTTCTTAAACAAAACCACAAGAAGTTCTAATTTTTTAAGTCTCTACTCTCTTAGAGCAAAACCCATGACAAGTAATGTAATGGAACTCTTTCTGTAGTGTATCATCTTTTTCTTTTTCTTGGCATTACGCCAGTATCTAAGTTTAGTGTTCAATGAGCACTTTCTGAGTTTCGAACTGAGTGCTTTCTTTGCCAAGGTTTCCATTTTTGCATTCGTATATCGTGTGGCAGGTACGATTATACTCTATGCCCAGGGAAGTCAAGAAAATTTCTATTACGAAAAGATCCTGGATCGACCGGGAATCGAACCCAGACACCTTCAGCATGGCTTTGCTTTGTAGTCGCGGACTCTAACCACTCGGCTAAGGAAGGTCCCTGTAGTTTCTCTGAGAACAATTATAAAAGTGAAGGCATTTTGCAAGGGAATCTCGTAGAGTTTTGAGGTATATACACTCCAACCTCTTTTTACGACCGTTATTTTACCGACGGTTCTTTTTCCGACCACTTTTTTACGACCGAAATTCAGATTAACGACCGTTTTTATAAATGATCATTATCTTAAAAAGTATTCAAAATAGAGGATCATGATGCTCAGCAAAATTGTTCAGTAGTTCAAGGGCTAACATATGGTGGTCATTGAATTGCGGAATTCTGCCACTAGGCGGCGCTAGTGAGCATGAAACTTTTGTTTTGCGGATATCTCAGGATCCTGGCCACTTAGAAAGATGGCGCCTTCGGCAAAGTTGTTCAGTAGCTCAAGGACTATCATTATGAACGCTATGAGGTTGAAAATTTTGCCACCAGGCGGCGCTAGTGAGCATTTTTTTTTTTTTGTTTTGCCGATATCTATGGATCCTGGCCATTTAGAAAGATGGTGCCTTTGGCAAAGTTATTCAATAGCTCAAGGACTACCATTATAAACGCTATGAGGTTCAAAATTTTGCCACCAGGCGGCGCTAGTGAGCATAGAATTTTTGTTTTGCGGATAGCTCAGGATCCTGACCGCTTAGAGATGGCTTTTTCGACAAAGTTGTTCAGTAGCTTAAGGACTATCATTATAAACGCTATGAGGTTCAAAATTTTGCTACCAGGCAGCGCTAGTGAGCATGAAAATTTTGTTTTGCGGATATCTCAGGATCCTGGCCATTTAGAAAGATGGCGCCTTCGGTAAAGTTGTTCAGTAGCTCAAGGACTATCATTATTAACGCTATGAGGTTGAAAATTTTGCCACCAGGCGGCGCTAGTGAGCATGATTTTTTTGTTTTGCGGATATCTCAGGATCCTGGCCATTTAGAAAGATGGCGTCTTCGGCAAAGTTGTTCAGTAGCTCAAGGACTATCATTATAAACGCTATGAGGTTCAAAATTTTGCCACCAGGCGGCGCTAGTGAGTATGATTTTTTTGTTTTGCGGATATCTCAGGATCCTGGCCATTTAGAAAGATGGTGCCTTCGGCAAAGTTGTTCAGTAGCTCAAGGACTATCATTATAAACGCTATGAGGTTCAAAATTTTGCCACCAGGTGGCGCTAGTGAGCATGAATTTTTTGTTTTGCGGATATCTCAGGATCCTAGCCAATTAGAAAGATGGCGCCTTCGGCAAAGTTGTTCAGTAGCTTAAGGACTACCATTATAAACGCTATGAGGTTCAAAATTTTGCCACCAGGCGGCGCTAGTGAGCATAGAATTTTTGTTTTACGGATAGCTCAGGATCCTGACCGCTTAGAGAGATGGCGTATTCGGCAAAGTTGTTCAGTAGCTCAAGCGCTATCACTTTAAAAGCTATGAGATCCGAGTTCCGCCACCAGGCGGCGCTAGTGAGCAAAGAACTTTTGTTTTGCGGATATCTCAGGATCCTGACCGCTTAGAGAGATGGCGTTTTCGGCAAAGTTGTTCAGTAGCTCAAGCGCTATCACTATAAAAGCTATGAGATTCAAAACTCCGCCACCAGGCGGCGCTAGTGAGCATAGAACTTTTGTTTTGATGATAGCTCAGGATCCTGACCGCTTAGAGAGCTGGCGTCTTCGACAAAGTTGTTCAGTAGCTCAAGGACTATCATTATAAACGCTATGAGGTTCAAAATTTTGCCACCAGGCGGCGCTAGTGAGCATGAAAATTTTGTTTTGTGAATATCTCAGGATCCTGGCCATTTAGAAAGATGGCGCCTTCGGCAAAGTTGTTCAGTAGCTCAAGCGCTATCATCATAAAAGTTATGAGATTTAAAATTTTGCTACCAGGTGGCGCTAGTGAGCATAGAATGTTTGTTGTCCGGATAGCTTTGGATTACGACTATTCAAAAAGGTGGCGTCTTGGGCAAAGTTGTTTATCAGCTCAAGGACTTTCATTATAAAAGCTACAAGATTCAAAATTTTGCCACCAGGCGGTGCTAGTGAGCATGAAACTTTTGTTTTGCGGATACTTTAGGATCCTGACTACTTAGACATGGCGTCTTGGGCAAAGTTGAGCTACTCAACAAGTTTACCGAAGACTCCATCTTTCTTAGTGGTCAGGATCCTGAGATATCCGCAAAACGAAAGTTTCATACTCACTAGCGCCACCTGGTTGCAACATTTTCAATCTCATGGCTTTTACAATGATTGTGCTTGACCTACTGGACAACTTTGCCGAAGACGCCATCTTTCTAGGTGGTCAGAATCCTGAGATATTCGCAAAAAAAATCATGCTCACTAGCGCCGCCTGGTGGCAAAGTTTTAAATCTCATATCTTTTATAATGATACACTGAAAACATTCTACAAGCTGGATCAATGTGTTTCACACATGAATTTACACTAATTGTAAAACTTATCAAAAGATGGTGTAAAACCAGTCACTATAAGCTCCAAATTCAAATTGAAAATATGTAAATTTACAAATTATTGTAAACTTTGCAGTAGGATTCATTAGCGATCGCTTGATTTTTTTTTTTATAATTTCTTTATTAGTATCATTCCAAACATTACATTCATTTCTTATATCTAGGTGTTCTGTGTTATAAGAAAACACTATCATCCTAATTTGGTAAAACAAATTTAAGATTCTATTAACATTTTGTTAACAACATATTACATTTCATTTGCCGTAGCAGTTCAGATTTTTTACAGGTGAGTTGATTTCACCTGCTTATAAGAGAAAAAAACGCTTTGAATATATTTAACCTTACTTAACCTAAACATATAACGCATTAATCGTGACAATAGAAGATTGTAACGATTTTTGCCTGAAATTATTAATTATTTTATTTGACATTTGTTCCAATGTTACAACATTGGATTTTCTATGTAACTCATTGGTACTATACCAGGGAGGAAGCTTCAGAATCATTTTCAAAATTTTATTGCTTGGTTTTCTGATTCCAGGCACCCATTACGGGCACTTGGTTTCTCCAAAAATAACATGTCCTGTCACGCGTGAACGGCAAATGTGAGTCCTTGTCATGCTAGGAAAACTAGTTCTACTAGTGATGGATATCGCCATTGCAAAGAACGTTCAAATCATGTGTAAAAGACTTTGCTATCGAACCAAAGTCAATCCTTCACAGAATCACAAGTTTTACACGTCATTTCACCTTGCAATTCGACACGACAGATCCACGTTGAAAATAATTAGGATCAAACGTGTGGATTATTTCAGTATAGTGCTGAGCTACTGAACAACTTTTGCCGAAGGCGCCATCTTTTTAAGTGGCCAGGATCCTGAGATATCCGCAAAACAAAAGTTTCATGCTCACTAGCGCCGCCTGGTGGCAAAATCTCGAATCTCTGGCTAGAATTATGATAGTCCTTGAGCTACTGAACAACTTTGCCAAAAACGCCATCTTTTATATGGCCAGGATCCTGAGATATCCGCAAAAACAAAAGCTTCATGCTCACTAGCGCCGCCTGGTGGCAAATTTCTAATCTCATAACTTTTATAATGATAACGCTTGAGCTACTGAGCAACTCTGCGGAAGGCGCCATCTCTCTAAGTGGCCAGGATCCTGAGATCCGCAAAACAAATGTTTCATGCTCACAAGTGCCGCCTGGTGGCAAAATTTGAACCTCATAGCGTTTAAAATGATAGTCCTTGAGCTACTGAACAACTTTGTCGAAGACGCCTTCTCTCTAAGCGGTCAGGATCCTGAGCTATCCGCAAAACAAAATTCTATGCTCACTAGCGCCACCTGGTGGCAAAATTTTGAACCTCATAGCGTTATAATGATAGTCCTTGAGCTACTGAACAACTTTGTTGAAGACGCCATCTTTCTAAATGGCCAGGATCCTGAGATACCCTCAAACAAAATTTTCATACTCACTAGCGCCAACTGGTGGCAAAATTTTGAACCTCATAGCAATTATAATGATAGTCCTTGAGCTACTGAACAACTTTGCCGATGACGCCATCTCTCTAAGTGGTCAGGATCCTGAGCTATCCCGAAAACAAAAATTCTATGCTCACTAGCGCCGCCTGGTGGCAAAATTTTGAACCTCATAGCGTTAATAATGATAGTCCTTGAGCTACTGAACAACTTTGTTGAAGACGCCATCTTTCTAAATGGCCAGGATCCTGAGCTATCTGGATAGCAAAAATTATATGCTCACTTGCGCCGCCTGGTGGCAAAATTTTGAACCTCATAGCAATTATAATGATAGTCCTTGAGCTACTGAACAACTTTGCCGATGACGCCATCTCTCTAAGTGGTCAGGATCCTGAGCTATCCGCAAAACAAAAATTATATGCTCACTAGCGCCGCCTGGTGGCAAAATTTTGAACTTCATAGCGTTAATAATGATAGTCCTTGAGCTACTGAACAACTTTGCCGAAGACGCCATTTTTCTAAGTGGCCAGGATCCTGAGCTATCTGGAAAACAAAAATTATATGCTCACTAGCGCCGCCTGGTGGCAACATCTCGAATCTCTTGGCTAGAATAATGATAGTCCTTGAGCTACTGAACAACTTTGCCGAAGACGCCATCTTTCTAAGTCGCCAGGATCCTGAGATATATAATAGTTGCATGCACACTTGTACTGCCTGGTGGCGCAATTTCACTTAAGCAGTGTTGCCAGCTACAAAAAAAATTGAACCCATCATGAAAAACTGGATTACAGTTGAAGAGTATTGCTATGTTGCTAAGCATTATATTTTCTGTTCCGCTCAAGTTTGATGGTTTTGATCTTTACTTATTCTTCTTAAACAGTGTTGCCAGCCACATGAACATTTGTGATTCGGCCGATTGTATGGCACGCAACACTTCCTTCGACTTTGGTGAACATTCGGTATCGTTATCTCTAATTTTTTTGGTATTTGCAAATCACACCCCCATAAAATTGGGGTCTTTTGATAACAATCGAGCAGTGTTGCCATCTTTTACCAAAATATGAAAACTTGAACGGCTATTTTGGAAAGCTCTCAACCCATGCTTCAACTTTGCCGAAGATCTCGAACCAGTATTTCCGCATCTAGACGTTGCATTTTGCAACAACATAATTATAACCCTGATTTTTTTACGACCGATTTTTTTTACGACCCTCCGATAACGGTCGTAAAAAGAGCTTGGGGTGTACATAAAAAATGCTACAGTTTTTTTTTATACCAGGATTTTTTAATCCGGAACTTTACTGAGGACATCTGCAAACATTGCTATCGACAGGGATTTCCCTAAATATTTCATAAGAAACTTAATCGTGCTATTTCTTCTATTCACCCAATAATAACTTAAAAAAATTTTTCAACAATGAGCCAACGATATTTTTTGGTAATTCTTTGATAATTTTCTAAAGCAATGTCTTTTTGAATCCTGTTTGAATCTGCCAAATTATTCCAAATTATGGATTCCATTTATTTTCTTCTTGGACCAGGATACCAGGATTTTATTTTTTTTTTTTTTTTTCAAAGATTCGCAACAACGATCCATGTATGAATTTCTCCTGAAAATTCTTTTTGATTCTACTTGAGATACTACAAAGAATTCCTCAAACGATAATTGCACGCAATATCGGGAGTTCAATAAAAAAAAAATGAGAATTCTTTCAGTTATTAAAGAAAATTCAACGAATTCAGTATTTATTTTATAAAAACCAAAATGTTTATTCTTCAAAAAAAAACGGCAATGAACATTGGAGAAGGGGCTCTCATGAGTTGCACGGCACAACTCAGTCGTGTTGTTCTTACAAAAACGCTGAACGGCACCGATGTTTCTTCCGGATACAATTCTGGATCCTCGTGGTCAACTGCCAAATATTTGTGACCAGTAGGGCACTGAGGGTGCCGAAAAAATCCTCAATGGGACGGCATTGGGGCAAGTTGGTCGGATTCTGTTCTTTCGGCACGTGCGATTTTCCGTAAAACCGTACAACACGTTTGCGGAGTGCTTGCTGTTTCGACGCCATCTTCGACTGAAATGATAGCACCTAGTGAAAAGTTTTACAGAGTTCAACGATCAATTTTCTTGGAGAGAGAAAAAAAATACGCTCTTTACTTTGATTTCGGAAAGGTATTGAAATCATTCTCATTTTTTGCTGACCACCCGTTACTCTTGCAAGCTCTCGGTGATTGACTAGATGTTTCCAATTTAGTCTAATAAATCTTCTTATAGTTCTGCTACTACTCTTGATAAGTTACCTCAAGCAGTTTTCACATAATTCAAGATTCACTTATTGCTTTCTCTTTATGTATTTGTTGCGACTTGCTTAGGAAAATGATCCAATATTTTGGCTAGAAATACGTCTCAAGGTATTTTATGTTGCATTAAGGATTTAAACTAAAGTATATTCAGAATTTAAGGAAGGAATCAATCTTCATTCTTCTTTTTGAGCATCCCTGAGGTATTCCTCTATATAGTACTAAATAAGTTGCCAAATTTTTCTCGAAAGAATCTCTAGTAGCTCTAGGATCTCTTCACTTAAATCGGCAAATATTAGAGAATTTGGCAACAATCTGTTGATTGTGCTTGAAAGAATGCTTAGTTTCCCAAGTAGTTTCTCTATTTTCCTTAAATCTATTTACATTTTTCACTGTAGGTACACCACTGCCTATACAAAATTTATTTTTCCTCAGCAATGAGGTCTTACCTTCTCTATTCTAGGTGCACCACCTCGCCTAGCCTATGTGTTGTACGTTCTTTTCCTTCCATGAATTCTTTCCCAGAAACTCACGATCCGACCGGCAACGAACACGATATTCGGCCGATTTCCCTTACCCGGCCCAATCGAAAGATGTATAACTATGCGCTTTGTCGTTCAGATGGGTAACTTCTCTATTTATCTTTCGTTCGCCTGTAATGCAGGTGGGTGGGGCAAATTTGTCTGTCTACGCTCTGAGAGCGCTGAGAGCACGAAGCAGCAGCGAAGTGTGCTCTTGCATGTATGGCGTGGCGCGCAAAGCAGGTCACGTGTCAAGCGTTATAATAGGCTAGGAGAAGTGGTTCACCTAGAATGAAGGAGGTTTGAACTTATCACTTGAGCTTGAGCTTGAGCTTGATTGGCCGCCCGTGGATGCACTCCAGTATCGCCAGATCAGCTGCAGTTACACAAGGAACCAACCGAATGACTGCTTGGGACTAACAGGCATCCTCAGTGTATAAGTGCTGGTGATCTTCTATTTTTAGGCAACAATGGCACCTGCCACGTCAGAATGCAGACCAATGAGGGGAAGGGGGAGGAATTGATGATGCATTGAACTGACTCCCACGTAGACCGTATATTCCACTGCATCCACGTCAGTTCATGCGGGAGTGTATGGATTGGGGGAAAGGCATGGCAGAGAGGTTTGCTTTTGTAGTTAGCAGGCTGCCTATGTATCAGGCGTAAGAAAGGCGTGCGCGTGGAAGTAGGAAGCGTTAGGGAAACGGTTTCTTGTCCGTCTCTGGTTCTAGCGTTTGCTATGAACGAATAGTTTGATTGTGATATATTTAGAATGGAAGATAGAAGCAAGTGAGAGATATACAACTACTAAGTACGAGGAAAGGGACGGGCCTGGGATTGAACCCATGACCTTCTGCATATGAAGCAGAAGCGGTAGCCATCAGACCACCAACCCCGTCTAAGGAGGTTTGAACTTATCATCGAGAAAAAGTAGATTTTTTATAAAATTTGACAAGTCAGCATTGTTTTTGCATGGATTTTTTTACACGGCCGTGCAAAAAAATGTTTCCTTAATTTTTTTTTCCGCCAAAACCTTGTTTTTGAATGAAACGTCGAGAAACGGTGTTACTTTTTTGCACGGTTTTTGAAATTTTGAACTAAAATTCTTTGCACGGTGCGCGTCGTATCCTTGTTGAAATCAAATGTTACTGGATTGCATTGCTCATTGCTTTATCTAATGGAGCAAAGAATAAAATCCTAATCAAGCTTCTTCTTGAACCTATAATAATTATTATATAATGAACCAGATGTGTGAAATAGAAAAAAAAAGTAGTATTTATATGGGGCAGATCCTCACGTACTTGCTTAATGATCGTTAACATTCCAAATTCATATATAAAATAGAACGGCCTCTTTCTATACTTTTCTTGCACTTCAAGACCCATATAAACGCGTCCCTGATCCATCCAAAAAAAATTTTTTGTCGAACAGTGTAATGCCTGCATGCATGTATTATACTGATTCAGGGCTTATTATTAGTGCTTTGGGTTACTTTGAAAAATTGAAGCAATTCGTGGAGTCACAGTGTTTTATGATATTTGTGGGAGATTTTTTTTCGTTTGCTTTGAAGAAATCGTAAGAAAAATTATTTTAGGGATGCTGGAATTAATTCTGAAGGTTTCTTGGATAATCCTTCAAAAAGGATTGGTCCAAACCGTTCACTGACCCAGATAACCCGCCATGACACAGAATCCATTTTCAATCACCTTACAAAATATTTATACATAACAACATCTCGCGATCAAATAACTTTTAATAATACTCGTTAAATACTCACTTCATAGATGAGCATTTTTTCATTTATTGCGTTTGTCTACCACAAACAGTGGATTAAATTCTCAAGTATTACGAAAACTATCGTTTACTAAACGAATTTCCTTGCCTCCTGCAACAACAAAATTTTGTAGGCTTTTTTCACAGAAAATGTTTAAATTTATTCCAACCTATCGCAACTTTTGAAAAAAAAAATTGCATTCTATTTCAATGTTCGTTCTTAATATGAAATGAACAAATTTCGTATGCAAAATGCTTGGTAAAACATGATGGTAAAACATAAAAACTGTTAGTTTTTAACTTAAAGACTCATTTTTATTACAAAATCATCAAATTATTTCGATGCAGAAAATTACGAATGGTTTTGTAGTACAAACGAACGATTCCATTTTATAAAACGAAATATATTTCGAGTGCGTTTTCTCCTCCCGATAAAAAAAAAAAAACCTGGCCACGTCCATGAGTTTTTATTTTCATTACTACAAACATCCAATAGAGAGAATATGTCAGCAATGTCAGACAATTTTGCCATAAGGTATTTCAAGAGATCTCAATATCTCAATTATGTTTCAAGGTAATTTGGCATAAAGCATTTAGAAAAGTTTCAATTAAATCATACTCCGAAGAAATGCAGGCAGAACCAAAGCCAAATAAAATAACTTCAGTACGAATAACATCCAGTTTTGCACCACATTAAAGTTCTCATAACTTCAAGTCCCTCCAGAACAAAACCGAATTGTTTCAAAACTGTTGTTACAGTGACAGTGATACGACCTCCTTCTTCTCCACCACCACCATAATCATGCATTCCAGGGCCAATCTATGATTTGGCTGTGAGATGATTTCCCGCCCGGGTGAACAAAGACCGTCACAACGGGAGTAGAAGAGCAGAGAAGCCCCATCAAGACGATAAATTGCTTATTTATGCCGCCGGGGAACAGCCATGACATGCATGAGATAAA
Organism: Aedes aegypti; assembly: GCF_002204515.2. Taxonomy (NCBI): domain Eukaryota; kingdom Metazoa; phylum Arthropoda; class Insecta; order Diptera; family Culicidae; genus Aedes; species Aedes aegypti. The sequence continues at coordinate 8,059 of NW_018734943.1, read as the reverse complement.
AATGAAAAATTATTGTTTTTAATCTCACTCTTAACTTGTTTTTGGCAGCTGATGGTTGTTCCGTGGAATGGTTTCGTTTCGAGCATCGTGTGTGACTTTTTTGGGATTGCTGCCTGCACAACGGATCTAATTAAAATGATAACAAAGTCGTGTTGGGATTTCGGGACGGGAAATTGAGAGACAAAAGTGTCAAATGAGCAATCGAGATGTGGCTTCGGTCGGGCTGCTTGCTGATATGGGTGAACGGGGATTGCGGGAAATTTCCCTCTGGAGTGAGCGGAAAAAAAGTTTGAACAGGCTAATAATCGCTTCCAATGATACGGGTTAGAGTTTGAAAAGGGGTTCCAAATCATATGGGATGGGCTAAGTTTTGTATCATAATGGTTTGAGGGTAACAGAAGTATCTAATATATTTAATATCAGTGAAAATCATGTTGGGACAAGAAGCATTTTAATAGTTTATTGATAGGGAAAATGGGACATTTATTATTCTTTTTTACCGAGTGTCAATACTCTGAACGTCGTTTTCCGCGAACGTGCACACTTTTGTAATAGTTTAGCGCTTGGAATGTGGCTTTAAGAAATTACAAATTTTCTGTCAGTGTAACAAACACAATTGCTTTGGAGCTCATATAAAACTCACAAGGAAATACCTCCAAACATTATTTGATAAGTTAATGTACGTCGCTAAACGAAAAAGTCATTCATTGATCTTTACAGCCTTTCCGTTGCGGATCGATCGCTCAAAAAGACTTCTATATTACCATAAGCACTAAACATGCACATGACTATAATACTATCCCGCTTCTTACTACCACGTACTCCTCAAAGGCCAAACGAAAATAAATCCCCATAATTATGTTCGAACAAGGAAACCGAACCTTGTCGCATCATAAACCGGCAATTGGCTGTAAATCTTCAAATTTGTGACACTTCACCCAACAAAAGCAAAGCACAACGATGACGACGACAACAACGCCGAATGTCGGCACGCATTCAACTACAACCTATTCAACTCTAGGCACTAATATGGTTCCCTACTCATGGGTTCCGTTTTCCTTCGCGGCGCGCTTTCCTTCAACCGCATCCGTTCGATGTAAGCCGCTTTTCTTCACTACCATCATCACCCAACCAGCTCACTATGGGATGTTTGGGTAATCTAGCTGACCAAAACACATTTTAAAACTATTTTCGCATTTTTTTTGTATGTCCGATTACAGTGTTGTGAAAAACTCAATTTCTCACAACTCACGCTTGAGATTTTTTCATGCGTGAGATGTCAATCATGCAACTCAGCAGTCAAAAAATCATGGATGAGTTGGCTCACCTTTTTAACTCATTGTCTCGTATTTCCACAGTTTACTCACACACGGCAATAATTTCTTGTTAGTCTGGTAAAATTATGTTAATCCTTTCTAACGTAAACAACAACATTCGGGTTTCACGAGTTTATGCCGGGTTTTGCGACTGAATCATTTTTTACGGTTTGAGTTGATTGAGTTGATTTTGCATCAAAATCTCAAGCGTGAGATTTGCGAAGCAGATCTCTAATGAGTTTGCTCTCACGGGAGAGCGTATTGATTGAGAGTTTGAGTGTGAGTCTAACAACACTGTCCGATTAGCTTAGCTTAGCTTAGACTGACTGCACATATCAATGGTTGCTATTCCGTGATTGACCGAAGTCAGTGAAAATGCACAAAGAATCAACTAGAAGTTCGGCTGGGATTGGCCATAATCTTCTTCAGTGTGCATAATTCAGTGCCTTTATTTATACATGGTCAATTTATCTAAATCAGCGACACGAATTCTGAGTTAAATAACTAATTTTTCGCATATTTTTGTCGCTAGCAAAAAACGATGCAAATGTTCATTTTACCTGCACTTTGTTGATGATCAAATGAACATTAGGGCAGTTCAAAATTGAAAAACTTTTGAAAATCCAATCTTCAATACCTATCTTACCATTCTTACCATTCATAATAGAGTTCTGTGATTTTTTCAGCTTTTTCGGTAGTGATTTAAAGGTGGCCCAAAGCCAATTTAGGTTAATATAGAAAATACTATATTGTCTTTTGACCACCTTTAAATCACCACCGGAAAAGTTGAAAATTTCACAGAACTCTTTTTTAATGGTAAGGATGGTGAGGAAGATATGGGACATTGAATCCAAACATCTTTAATTTTTGAATTTCCCTAATGACCAATCTGTAAAGAACGAATGATAATACAAGTTTATATTCAATTATAATTATGAGCTTATAACGTAGGTTTCTTATTTTTTAGGTGATTATGAAAATAAATGATGAGTAAGTATTCATGTATATCTGTTAGTCTTCCAAATAAATAATGAATATTTATTTGTTTCATCAAACATTGATCTATATTTGTGAGCTATCTACAGCTGTGGAGCAACTGTTTTCAAAATAAAACAGCGATTTCCTTTAAATATTTGCTTTTCTGTAATGATCTCTGAAGAAGTTCTTAGAATATCCTTTTACTATTGCCTACCCAGACAACCAGAAGTCACATAACAGTTCACGAACTATGTCGTTTATTTATATGAATTGAATAACAACCGCACTGCATGGTGGATGAAATCGTTTGATTGGTGAGTTTCCTCGCATAAAAAGCTATTTTATGAGTTCACATGTGCATTTCGTTTCATCCCGTATAATTGTACAGAGTAAAACGGATCAATCCGTAGCAGCTGTCAAATCAACTTTGTTATTATAAATTAAGTCGCATAAGAGTACATATTGATTCGCAATAAAATCAACACACTCGCATTGCATGATGATTTTCATCATACAAAATATGCACGCATATCGCCTCCACTTTTGCACGTATAAGGCGTTTTCGAGACATCTTATATGTGAAACTTTGCACATAAAAGCATCGCATAACGCAAAAGGTGATTTCGTTATACGTACATTCTGGTTGTCTGGGTAATGTATTTTTCCTGGGAGACCTAATAAAATATCAGATAGCATACATAAAGCAAATTTTGAAAGAATAATTGGGGACGTTGCTGCTCTCTGTTCGAATTTTTAAAGGAGTTTTCAGGGAAGGAGCCTAAAAGTGTACATATTTTTTAAGAAAAGCCAAGATCAATGAGAAAAAATTCTGGGAGAATTCCAGAAGTTTTCTCTGAAAGATTAATTTCCCGAGAAGGAATACTAGTTTGAGGAAGTGGGTAAATTTCATGGGTCTTTTTTGAAAAACTTTTATCAGAATGTCTGGATAATTCTAGAAATATTTTCTAACAAGGTACAAGAAAGGACCTAAAGACTGAAACGCGAAAAAATTGGTCGACAAAAAATATCGTACCTTTTAGTCAAAATTCATATTTCAAAAACATTATTTTTTTCTCCTGTGGTAGCTCAACTCATATATTAACCTTCGGGCTGTCGCGCTGGTGTACTTTGTACAACAGTTATCATTCATATATGCTATGACTTTGTAACAAAGATATCTAAGATATCGAAGACACAAAAGCAAAATGTTTTCCTCAAGAATCTTCTTAAGGTCAATACTCGATAGTTTTTTGTTTTTGTTTACAGTATGGCTCTTTATAATGCGGTACAATCAACAAATGTACATAAAAGTCGCATATTAATGAACGCACTCGAGTAGACCACAATTTGAAATAGGTATATCTCAAAATCCAGATAATTTAAAAACATGGGGTCTTCATTAAAGTTGTTCTGGATGTGAAGCGCTATCTGATGGTATCTCATTTAATTCGAAATTTGACCGCTAGGCGCCACTAGTGGACATTGAACTTTTACATTTATTCTGCAGATATTTCAGGATCCTGACCGTTTAGAAGGATGGCATCTTTGGCAAGTTGTTTCAGTAAATAAAGGACTATCATTGTTTGTGCTAGTTGATTCAAAATATGCCACCAGGCGGCGCTAGCGAGTATGAAACATTTGTTTTGCGGATATTTCAGGATCCTGGCCTTTTAGAAAGATGGCATCTTCGACAAAGTTGATGCGTAGCTCAAAGGCTATCATTGTTTTAGCTAATCTCGAACTTCAAGGATTAAACAAAGAAATCATTCGAGCTACAGAACAACTTTGCGAAGATGTCATCTTTCTAAGTGGCCAAGATCCTGAAATCTGCAAAACAAATGTTTCATACTCATTAGCTTCAACTGGTGGCTAAAATTAAGAATCAACTAACTCGATCAATGATAGCCTTTGATCTACTGAACATTGCATTTAGACAATTCATCTTTAGAAAAATCCCTAGTCCAAATTGAATCTTGGAGGTGCCCAAGCAGTTCTTTACGTTAACAAAAACGACATTTTTCCACTTGTTAAATAAAACGGGACTTTTCAGCAGAGATCCTAGGTTCTTAAGAAGTTCTAAGAACTCCTACAAGAATTTATAGTAAAAATTGAAAAAAAACGAGTGATTTCTTGTAAGAATACCAGAAGAAATTACCATAGGCATTCTAATAAAGTATCCCTAAAACAATTGACAAAGAAATCACTAGAGCAATCCAATCAAAAATTCTGGAACAAACATTGAACGATTTGATATGGAAAAGTGTGAATATGTGGTGGGAGTCAAGGAGGAAACCTAGACAGCATACCTGGAAAATTCTGTGAACAATTTCTTGAAGACTCCTTGTAAAATATCTTTGTTAGAATCCGTTTAGAAGCTCCTAGAAGATTTTTTTGGGGATTTTTTCGAAAGATGTGTCTCGGAAGGTTTTAAAATACACATACATTCTTTGATAGCCAAAATGTGCCGAGATAAAAATGAAGATATCTTGACAGACGAACGTGAGGTGATTGGAAGGTGGAAGCAACACTACGATAAACATCTGAATGGCGCATAGGAGGAAGATCAAGGCAACAGGACCAATAGCTTTATCAGTATGGCGTATGAAGGAGACGTGCATACTCCTACAATAAATGTATGTAAGGATGCTATCAAACAGCTCAAGAGCAACAAAGCACCTGGAAAGGATGGTATTGAAGCGGAACTTATTGAAATGGATCGAAAAGGTTGGCTACTTGTCTGCACCGATTGATAGCCAGGATCTGGGATACTGAACAGCTACCGGAGGAATGGGAAGAGGAAGTAATATACTCATTATACATAAAGACACGGACACCGTCTTCAGCCATTTAGCTGCACAGACTGTAACTTAACAACTAGACAACGGACAAGCACAGCCACTGAACATTTCTGACGAAAAGTTTCAATGGCTGAAGCGGGAATCGAACCCACACCCCATGACACGATGTGCTCACTGCCTGACGACACTAACCGCTCGGCCACGAAGCCCACAAAAGGGTGGCAAGTTAGAATGTGAGAACTATCGAGCGATCACAATTTTTAACGCAGGCTCTAAAGTGCTTTCCCAAATCATTTTCGTCTATCACCACAAGCAGATTTGCGGGAAGTTATCAAGCTGGTTTCGTGGACGGGCGATCGACAACGGACCAAACCTCTATGTTGCGGCACATCCTCCAAATGTGTCGCCAATATCAAGTTCCTACGTACCACCTATCATCGATTCAAAGCGGCCTATGACCTCGAAAAGTTATGGAAAATTATGAATAGAACGTTTTTTTTTGGGGACATGATCTTCTATAAATTCAGCCAGTACATCTGTTTTGTTGACGACGTGGAAATTGTCAGAAGAACGTTCCAGAAGGTTGCTGAACAGTATACCAGGCTGGAACGTAAAGCAGAAAGAATTGGATTGAAGATAATGCTGACTGGAGGAACCAAGCGCGATAGAGCTCTCATTGGAAATGAGTTCGAGGTGGTGGATGAATTTGGCTTCCACGGATTATTGGTAACGTAACAACTGCAATAGAGAAATTCGAAGACGTATTATTGTCGGAAGTCGTGCTTTCATAAATATACAATAACATTCGTTAAAATAAATCCTGAAGAAACTCTATAGTATTTCAAGAGAATCATTGTATAACTTCTTGTATAAATTCTTTGATGCATTATGTCATGGATGCCCTGTAGGAACTCCTAAAGCAATGCCTAATTTCCTATTTCATAGCATGTACAAACATTTAGAATCGGTAAAGTTTTCATAAAGTTATGGCCAAACAAAAATGATTTTTTCAGTAAAAAGAGGAAAAATTTTGGAAAAAAAAACTACTTTCAACTAAGACTTTTAATTTAAGACAAATTTAATATTCGGCATACTTTGCATAAATTTAATTTTGAAGAGAATAATGGTAAGAGCTGAAAATTTGTTGGAAAACAACAAAGTTATGACGATTTTACTGAAGGTCACATTTCAAAACTTGGAAATTCACCTTCAAGTCGCTTGCGCCACCTCTAAATCTTAATATTTTTGGCTCAAACACGAATTTGTGGTTTTGAGACATTTAGAAAAATAAGCCGCACCCTAATGTTCATCTATCTTTATATTTTTATTTTATTCATTTTGCTTAGACCTGTGCGCCGCCGCGCCACGCCACCGCCGCCGAATAATTTTACATCACGTCGACGGTATCAGCGGCACAACAGACGCCGATCAACAATTTTGAGGTTATGCGTAATTGAATTAGAAATAACGGATAACAAGGCATTATTCTACAACTGTTAATGTTATATGTAGAGCGCTATTTCCAAATCCGATCGAAAATGACTTTTGTCCAGCTAGATTCGCCAAACACCCCATTGTGCGGCCCTACCGTTTTGTGACATCATCCACTTACCTTGTGGTGCTATGCTTTGTGTGTACTCAATACCCCAAAAGTCGACTTTATTGTCTTCAATTTCCATAACCACTTCAAAAACGTGTCACTTTCCACGCCTTTTGCTCTATTTTGAGCTCACTGCCGTGTCGTCTCCTCATCTGAGTCAGAAAAACAACGACAACAGCTACAACAATAATGACTGTGAAAAGTGGCTGCGGAGTTTACAGCTGCTCGGCTCCCTTTTTGGTGTTTCTGCAGATGACATCGATGGAATTTCCAGCATGTTTTCTCATATACAGATTTTTTTCCCGATCGTCTTTTACTGCCATGGAGCCACAACTTCAAAAGGCAGCGCGTGACATCGTTTAGTTAGAGGTCGATGGACGAACAAGACGTGAGGTAGCAGCAATGGGAGACCGAGAGGCGAAGGATATTGCAAACCACACGTGGAAACTTTTCATGCGGCTCGTATTGATGAACGAAATTCGAACTTTGGAGAGGTGAAAAGCCAACGGAGACAGGGAAACCAACCCGGGATTGGTAGTGTGGGAGTGTCAAATATCAAAAACTGTACGATTTATGAATGGGAAAACTGAAACCGATAGAGTTGAGCTTCCGTTGTGCCTGCAATGATGTGATGTAGAGAGAGGGATACTGTGTTTCAACTTCCGGGGGATGCGGTTTTGGAAAGTTCAGAAGTTTGGAACACGGTTCAATGGCTCATATCGGTGAGGTCTCATATCCTTGCCTCTATCAGTAGAAAACACCGAAGTTTGGTATTAAAGCCTAAATGGGAAGTTAATAACTTGCAAAATCGTTGACCCGGAAAAAAAGTTATAGTGCTTTTATGGTCTTTTAAGAGTATACCTGCGTTAGAGATGATTTCTACTTTAAAATAGCATTGCAGAGCATGTTTTTCTAGATAAAACCTTTAATTTCGCATCATACATCGTTTGAATAATCCAAAGCTATCTATCAAATCCTTATGTAAACCTGAAGTTTACAGGTTAATTATCAGAACTCCAAGTCAAAAAGGCTTCCTGTAAGAGCTGGTGTTCCTCAATGCAGCATTTTGAGGCCAATATTATACAATATTTTCACATCTGACTTACCTGAGTTACCTCTGCGATGTCAAAAATCTTTGTGGATGACACAGACCTCTTCACCAAAGGACAAAGCCTACGTGTCATCTGTAATAGATTGCCAAAAAGTCTGGATATTTTTTTTTTCCATACTTACAAAAATGGAATATTTCTCCTAATGCTTCCAAGACTCAACTAATAATAATTCCCACATAAACCAAAAGCTCATCATTTGAATTTCACGCTAAATGAGTTGGCATATCAACCTACTTTTTTCTTTTTTCTGGCGTT